>NC_058386.1:83089472-83246670 GCF_018350175.1 Felis catus | reverse complement strand
TGCTTTTTGGTGCAACTGTAAATGGGATCAATTCCTTGATTTTCTCTTTCTGTTTCTTCATTGTTGGTGTATAGGAATGCAACCGATTTATGTGCATTGATTTTATATCCTGCAACTTTGCTGAATTTCATGAATCAATTCTAGCAGTTTTTGGTGGAATCTTTTGGGTTTTCCATATAGAGTATCATGTCATCTGCGAAGAGTGAAAGTTTGACCTCCTCCTGGCCCATTTGGATGCCTTTTATTTCTTTGTGTTGTCTGATTGCAGAGGTGAAGACTTCCAATACTATGTTGAATAACAGTGGCGAGAGTGGACATCCCTGTCTTGTTCCTGACCTTAGGGGGAAAGCTCTCAGTTTTTACCCTTTGAGCATGATATTAGTGTTTGGCCATTCATATATGGCTGTTATGATCTCGAGGTATGCTCCTTCTATCCCTACTTTCTTGAGGGTTTTTATCAAGAAAAGATGCTGTATTTTGTCAAATGCTTTCTCTGCGTCTATTGAGAGGATCATATGGCTCTTGTCCTTTCTTTTATTGATGTGATGAATCATGTTAATTGTTTTGCAGATATTGAACCAGCCCTGCATCCCAGGAATAAGTCCCGCTTGGTCGTGGTGAATAATTTTTTTAATGTATTGTTGGATCTGGTTGGCTAACATCTTGTTGAAGATTTCTGCATCCATGTTCATCAGGGAAATTGGTCTCTAGTACTCCTTTTTAGTGTGGTCTCTGTCTGGTTTTGGAATCAAGGTAATGCTGGCTTCATAGAAAGTGTTTGGAAATTTTCCCTCCATTTCTATTTTTTGGAACAGTATCAAGAGAATAGGTGTGAGCTCTTCCTTAAATGTTTGGTAGAATTCCCCCTGGAAAGCCATCTGGCCCTAGACTCTTGTTTTTTGGCAGATTTTTTATTACTAATTCGATTTCCTTACTGGTTATGGGTTCGTTCAATTTTTCTATTTCTTCCTGTTTCAGTTTTGGTAGTGTATATGTTCCTAGGCATTTGTCCATTTCTTCCAGATTACCCATTTTATTAGCATATAATTGCTCATAATATTCTCTTATTATTGTTTTTATTTCTACTGTGTTGGTTGTGATCTCTCCTCTTTCATTCTTGATTTTACTTATTTGGGTCCTTTCCTTTTTCTTCTTGATCAAACTGGCAACTGGTTTACCAATTTTGCTAATTCTTTCAAAGAACCAGCTTCTCGTTTCATTGATCTGTTCTATGTTTTTGTTCTCGTTTTTGTTTTTGATTTTGTTTTTTGTTTTTGTTTTTGTTTTTTTTTTTTTTTTTTTTTTTTTGGTTTCTATAGCATTAATTTCTGCTCTAATCTTTTTTATTTCCTGTCTTCTGCTGTTTGGGGGTTTTAGTTGCTTTTCTTTTTCCAGCTCCTGAAGGTGTAAGGTTAGTTTGTTTATCTTAGATCTTTCTTCTTTCTTTAGGAAAGCCTGGATTTCTATATACTTTCCTCTTATGACTGCATTTGCTGTGTCCCAGAGGTTGTGGGTTGTGGTGTGATCATTTTCATTGACTTCCATATACTTTTTAATTTCCTCTTTAACTGCTTGGTTAGCCCATTCATTCTTTAGTAGGATGTTATTCAGTCTCCAAGTATTTGTTACCTTTCCAAATTTCTTCGTGTGGTTGATTTCCAGTTTCATAGCGTTGTGGTCTGAAAATATGCATGGTATGATCTCAATCTTTTTGTACTTACTTAGGGCTGATTTGTGTCCAGTGTATGGTCTATTTGGAGAACATTCATTGTGCACTGGAAAAGAATGTATATTCTGCTGCTTTAGGATGAAATGTTCTGAATATATCTGTTAAATCCATCTGGTCCAGTGTGTCATTCAAAGCCATTGTTTCCTTGTTGATTTTTTGATTAGATGATCTGTCCATTGCTGTGGGTGGGGTGTTCAAGTTTCCTACTGTTATGGTATTACTATCGATGAGGTTTTTTTTATGTTTGTGATTAATTGATTTATATATTTGGGTGCCCCACATTTGGTGCATAAATGTTTACAATTGCTAGGTCTTCTTGGTGGATAGACCCCTTGATTATGATATAATGCCCTTCTGCATCTCTTGATACAGTCTTTATTTTAAAGCCTAGATTGTCTGATATAAGTATCTGATATAAGTACTCTGCCTTTCTTTGGTTGACCATTAGCATGATAGATGGTTCTCCCTCCCCTTATTTTCAATCTGAAGGTGTCTTTAGGTCTACAGTGGGTCTCTTGTAAAGAGCATATAGATGGGTCTTGTTTTCTTATCCATTCTTTTACCCTATGTCTTTTGATTGGAGCATTGAGTCCATTGACTTTTAGAGTGAGTACTGAAATATATGAATTTATTGTCATTATGATGCTTATAGAGTTGGTGTTTCTGGTGGTGTTTTCTGTTCCTTTCTAATGTTTTGTTTCTTTTTGTATATATATATATATATATATATATATATATATATATATACACTATATGTGTGTGTGTGTGTGTGTATTTTCATCTTTTCTCCCTTCAGAGAGTCCCCCTTAAAATTTCTTGCAGGGCTGGTTTAGTGGTCACAAACTCCTTTAGTTTTTGTTTGTCTGGGAAACTTTTTATCTCTCCTTCTATTTTGAATGACAGCCTTGCTGGATAAAGAATTCTTGGTTGCATATTTTTCTGATTCAGCACACTGAATATATCCTGCCATTCCTTTCTGGTCTTCCAAGTTTCTGTGGATAGGTCTGCTGCAAACCTGATCTGTCTTCCCTTGTAGGTTAGGGGCTTTTTTTCCCCCTTGTTGCTTTAGTAATTCTCTCCTTGCCTGAGTATTTTGTGAATTTGACTATGATATGCCTTGTTGATGGTCGGTTTTTGTTGAATCTAATGGGGGGTCCTCTGTGCTTCCTGGATTTTGATGTCTTTGTCTTTCCCCAGGTTAGGAAAGTTTTCTGCTATGATTTGCTCACATAACCCTTCTACCCCTATTTCTCTCTCTTCCTCTTCTGGGACCCCTATGATTCTGATGTTGTTCCTTTTTAATGAGTCACTGATGTCTCTAATGCTAAAATCGTGCTCTTTTGCCTTAATCTCCCTCTTTTGTTCTGCTTCTTTATTCTCTATAAATTTGTCCTCTATATCACTGATTCTCTGTTCTGCCTCATCCATCCTTGCTGCTGCTGCTGCATCCATCCATGATTGCAGCTCAGTTATAATATTTTTAATTTCATTCTGGCTATTTTTTACTTCTTTTATCTCTGCAGAAAGGGATTCTAATCTATTTTTGACTCCAGCTACTATTCTTATTATCGTGATTCTAAATTCTGGTTCAGACATCTTGCTTGTATCTGTGTTGGTTAAATCCCTGGCTATCGTTTCTTCATGCTCTTTCTTTTGGGGTGAATTCTTTTGTTTTTTCATTTTGAAGGGAGAAAAGGAATTGATGAGGTAGAAAATTTGAAATTAAAAAAAATTAAAATTAAAAAATATTAAAATTAAAAATTAAACACACACACACACACACACACACACAAATTGGATAGATGATGCTAGATCTTAGGTGTGTTTTGGTCTGGGTGTTGAAAGTGGTTTGACAAGTAGAGAAAAAAAAGGGGGGGGGAGAAAAAAAAGGAAGTCTTTTGAGAATTTGAAAAAATGAATACACTGAAGCAGACTAAAAGGAGATGGTGGGGTAAAATAGAATTTGAAAACAATATACACAAAATAAAAGATATAGTAGAAAATAATTAAAAAATATTTTTAATAAAAATTGTAAATAAATATGAGTTTTTTTCGTTTTCTGTATTTAAGAAAAAAGGAAAGAAATGAAATAGAGAAAAAAGATTAAAAAAAAGGAAAAAAGATCGTTTGAAAATTTGAAAAAGTGAATTATCCTTAGTAGACTCAAATAAAATGATGGAAGTAAAATAGAATTTGAAAAAAAATACATAAAAGCCAAAACTATAATAATAAAAATTAAATAAAAATATTTTAATAGAAACTGAAAGTAAAAATGAAGTTTTCTCTCTGCATTCAAGAGAAAGAAAACAAATGAAAAAGCGAAAAATAGAAAAAAAAGAAAGAAAAAAAGGAAATTGTTTGAAAATTTGAAAAGGTGAATACACTGAAGTAGACTAAAATACAATGATGGAAGTAAAGTAGAATTTGAAAAAAATTTACACAAAAGTAAAAAATACAGTAATAAAAATTAAACAAAAATATTTTTAATAAAAACTGAAAATAAAAATGATTTTTTCTCTTTCTGTATTCTAGAAAAATAAAAAAAATTGTAAAAGAGAAATAGAAAAAAGAGAAAAAGAAAGAAAATTGTATAGATGAACCTGCTAACAGATTGAAGTAGGACTGAAATTGCTTCGTTTTCACCTAGAAGTCAGTCTGTGTAGCTCTTTATAGTCCATAAATTAAGGCGGCGGTGAGACTTTTGTTCTTGAAGAGGGAAGTAGGCCCAGTTGGGCAGGGTTCAGTGTAACAGCACCCCTCTCCACTAGATGGCGCCACTAGCCCACTGGGGTGGATTCTTGAGGCACTTATATATGTGTGTATGCGCATGTGCGGGAGTGGTGAAATGGCACCACCCAGCTACCCAGTCTGTTCTCTTGGATCGGCAATCGTGCACCTGTCCTCTGTTTTCAGCTCTTGTCAACTCCCCGCTTTTTCACTCTCCGTGACCAGGCCCCAGGCAGTACCTCTCTCCCATGTTTTGTCTCAGATGCGGCTGTTTTTCCCTGGCCCCTTACTTCCGAAGGGCTGTGGCTTTGACCCGTTCCACCCCTCTGCGGGAGGGTCTCACCGAGCAATGGCCAAATGAGCAATGGCCAAATATCGGCTGCACCCAGGAACGCCTGATGGACCCTTTCATACATTTTTCACAGGAGGGTCAGCTCCCTACCTATTCCTCTTATACCTGATAATAGAACCAGTTGTTCCTCTGTGAACAAGTGTTCATTCTCCTCACAATAGGTCTGGAGTAAGTATCAACCTGCCCATTTTATACATGGCCCATCACATGGTGACACACACCTCCAAAGGGGCATCTTCTTAATTTTCTACTTGTTACTTTTTTCCAATGAAAACACATGACTTTTAGAAACAGAAATAAAAACTTTTTTTATACCAGATTATGAAACAATAACTGTCACCATCCCAGTGTTCTTTGAAAAATTCACAGGTCAATAAAAAGTCTGAAAGAATATATGCATAATTTTATATCCTACTGATGCCTACATCTACATCTCATGTTTATTAAATGTGAAAAAGATGTCTACTGTGTGCCTGGCACTATCAGTCCAATTTTACACCTGCATCCACATCACTCCTCTACTGGTATCTAGATGTGGATAACTGAAAATGCCCATAAGGAGCAGGATGGATGTTAGTGCCCACCCAATGATGTGTGGCCTCAAATAGTCTCCATGCTAAGTAGTTTTGATCAACCTTGATCTTGAAGCCTGGAAACTGAGATCTAAACAGAAAATATTTGGTTGAAGGTAAAGGTTTTACCTTGGGAAACTGAGGCGACTTGTAACCCAGACCTCCATTGTCTTCAATAGCACTCAGAGGATACTACCTTCTCCAGAGGAGACCTCACTCCCAGAGAGTGGAAAGTGAAGTAACACTTGTGTGCCTTCAGTCTTGGTTTTCTCATGGGTGTCAATAGAAGTGCTAGTTTCTCTTTGGTCTGTGGTCAGGTTGCTTGGTAGATTTTGGAATTGATTTTGTGTTTGTCTTATCCCTAGGACGCTAGTCCCTCCCATTTAGTCCTCTGAAGATTACATTTAGTACTCTGAGGGTTCATCTGATGTGGAGACCCAGACCCACACCCACAGGAGAAAAAGTACAGAAGGAGTTATCAAAGACAAGCACAAGACTGGAACCTGATCTCAACATCTAATTTTCCTGACTTAGTCACATGTTTTTCATACATTTTTCACATGATGGTCAGCTCCCCCCCCCCGTTCCTCTTATACCTGATATACCAGTATGACCCAAATCGATCCTCTCTCTTCTGTCCACAGAAATATGCCCAGTGAAGTTCCTCCTGAACCAGTGGTGGAGGAAATGTTCCCAATTATGATAAACATTCAAAAGCATTTAGTAAGGAAAATAACAAAACTATAACTGAGTAAATTGTAAAGGTCTAATTAGCTGTATTAAATAATTAATGGATTAGGTACCAGTACATCAAGCAAATAGAGGGGTGCTCCTATGAGATGTACAAAATGGAAGGTTTTAATACAAGGAAGGTGGGACAGGAAAGTGATTAGTAAGAGAAAAGGATTGTTACTGCAAGGTGACTTTTCTTTAGAGGAGAAAAGCAAGGGGATTAAGTGTCCTTACAAAAGAGGCCCCTACACCATCAATCCACTAGGCACATGAAGGAAGGCAAGGCCCAACAATTAGCGACTGTTGAACTCTGACTTCTGTTTGGACAGTAACACATTGGACATAATATTCTTTCGTGGGCAATAGTAGCCATTACCAGCATTCCTCATTGACTGGATAAGATTACATTTCTGGGGGAGGTTGATGTAAAAGACACGAGGATCAAAGAGGAACTCTTAAACCCTGTGTGGCTAACATTGCCATTAATCTATGGGGTAGAGATTTACTTCAACAATGGGATGCATATATTAATATCCCACGTGTATCTACTCAAAATAAAAATATGATGTGTGCCATGGGATATGACTCACTGAAGGGATTACATAAAAATCAGCAAGGTTCACTGAAGCATTACTTACAATAGTTAAGATATGGAAACAATTTCACTGTCCATCAATGGATAAATGGATAAGGAAGATTTGATATATGCAATGGAATATTTTTCAGCTATAAAAAAGAATAAGATCTTGTCATTTGTAACATCATGGATGGATATCAAGGGCAAAATGCTAAATGAAATAAGTCAGACAAAGAAAGATAAACAGCATATGACCTCACATGTGGAATTTAAAAGAAAAAAAAGGAAGCTGAAAAAAGACCTCATGTATTTAGAGAACACATTGGTGGTTGCTTTAGGCAGTGGCCAAGAAGTGGGCAAAAATGGGAAAGAGGTCAAGAGGTACAAACTTCCTCTTATGAAATAAGTAAGTCATGAGGATGTCATGTACAGCATGGTCCTATCGTTAATAGTGTATTGTGTATGTGAAAGTTGCTAAGAGAGTGCATCTTGAAAGTTTTCATCACACACACAAAAATCTGTAGCTATGTAAAGTGATGGATGTAAGATAGATTTATTGTGGTGATTTTTTCATAATACAAATATAAATGTCAAATTACTATGTTGCACACACAAACGAACAGTTTTAGGGGATGGAGTGTTTCCTCTTCTTCACCATAATCAGGTAACTCATCTACAAATAAATGGTACTAAAGCTAACCCAGCATATAATATGTGTACATTTCCTTCCTTGTTGCACCAAATCCCAGTGATGTCTATGAGTTGTTCATGGTTAAGTCATCTCTTTTGCTATGAAGAGACCGCAGGAGTGACCCCACACATATTTGCTGAAGTTTCACAATATTACATGTTGGATATGTTTTATTGGTTTGTTCACTTCTCCTCACAATAGCTGTGTAAGGTAAATTTCAATTGCCCACTTTGCAGAAGACCCACTGCAGGGTCATACACATCTACACAGAGGCATCTTTTTCATTTTCTACAGTTTATCTTTTCCCAATTAAAAGACATTATTTTAGATAACAAGACAAAAATTTTCTTAAAACCGGTTGAAACAATGACAAAATTGTGACCCCAATGCTCTGAAAAATTTCTATGTGTATAAAAAGAATGAAAGAACATATACATAGTTTCATTTCCTACTTACACCTACATCTATGTCTCACATAATTAAGTGTATATTAGATGTCTACTGTGTGCCGGGCACTGTCCATCCAATTCAACCACTAGTATCCACATCTTATTTCTCTTGATACCTCGACTGGATTACTCAAAACGCCCCCAGAAACAGGATGGATGTTAGTGCCCACCTCATGGGGTGGTGAGATATTACCTCAAGTGGACTCCATCCCATGAAAGTTTAGTCTAAGCTTGACCATGACTCCTGGAAACCTGGGTGACTGCACAGGAAATAATGCAGTTGTGGGTGTAGGTTGAAAGTTGAAAGTTACTAAACTGTTTCATATTAGTGACCGATTTCCTAGAGACCACCTGTAAAATTTTCTGAAGGATATTTTACTCCCTAGGTTCAGTACATTGCCAATGATATCTAAAAACCTCTATGGAAACCTAGTCAAATGAATATGATGGTATTTTTAATGTGCCAACGTGGGAAGACCATAGTGTTCATATATTTGTTCAAGCATTGTTCTGGGTATTTCTGTAAGATGCCTTTGAGTAAGATTTACATTTGAATGGGTACACTTCAGTAAAGCAATTAATCCTCCATTAATGTGATTGGACCTCAAATGATAAATTGAAGTCCTGAATTGAACAAAGGGTTGATCTCCCTTGAGTCAAAGGGAATTCTGCCCAAAGACTGCCTTTGACTTCACATCAGCACCTGTTGTTCCCCAGCAGACAATATTCAGATTCCAACTCTAACTCTTTCCTGAGTCTCCAACTTGTCAAAGTTTCCTATCAGATTCTGCCTAGCCTCCACTTCCTCTTGACTCAATTCCTTAATATAAATTTCTATCTATATATCAGCATCTCATTGGTTCTGTTCCTCCAGTAACCTCTGACTACTATAGGTGCTAATAGTCAAGTATCCTGTCTGTCCTTGAGTAATGTGTGCTTTCAACCAAAGATATTCCCCGGCAACATTTGGATATTAACAGTTAAGTGAAAATATAATGCCTAGAAATAGTAATAAAAACAGTCATTGACAAGAACATCAAAAAGTATGAATTACATAGGCATACCCTATGTAAAACATGGAGGCCCACAGATGTGCAAGACCTGTACTCAACACTGCTAAACATTGCTGAGAGAAATTAAACAGTGGCCTAAATAAATGGAGGGACATGTCCTCTTGAGGGGTCAGAAGACTCAGTATTGTTAAGATGTCTATTCCCTCAAACTGATGTATAGATTCCATACAATACCATGGAGATGGGTTAAGATGGTGGAAGAGGAGGGCAACCCTAAGCTTCCCTCGTCCCTTGAATACAGCTAGATAAATATCAAATAATTCTGAACACCCAAGAAATCAATCTGAGGATTGAGAGAACAAACCTGCACATCTACAAGTAGAAAAACAACGACCCTGGGGACGGCAGGAACCGTGGAGAGTTGGTTTGGGGGAGAAATGAGCCATCGGTGCTGTAGAGGGGAGGGAGCCCTGATCACAGAGAGAGGATTGAGAGAGTAATAAAAAATGTGTAAACATGCATAGGGGATTGCACAAGAAAACTCTTCCCTAAAGCCATTAACTGGGTGGAGGAGAGGGGTTAAATACCGCACATTTTTAAGTAAGCAACAGAGCACCAAGTCTTAAGATTTAGAGGTCTGTGCCATCAACAGGGTCACACCTGGTGGGTTTAGTGGTATCCCAGTGGAGAAGGAAGGTGAGGACCCAGGAGTGGGCAGCATGGTCTGAGAATGCCCTGGGTCACACTGGGAGAAACTGTACCAATCTTGGAGTGCATTTAGGAAGGGGGCACTGCCTCTCTGGAGACAAAAGAACCTATGGGTGCCATTAACCTGTGTGATTCATCAGCATAAGAACAAAGATGCCTGGTGAGGGCAGTGAGCCTTGGTGCCATCTTTCTGCTATGCTTTACCACAAACTCCAAGCCCTGCAGGGTCACCCAGCTATTTTCTGGGACAAACCAACACTCAGCCACAGCATAGCAAGACCCTCTCCTAGAGTATCAGTGCAGGTCTATGCCATGGGGGTCTCTGAAGTTTGGAGTTTTGAGACCCAACTGTGCCTGAGATAAAACATGAGAGTACTGTGTTGCCTGGCAGACAGACAGCTGAAATAAAGACAAGCTTAAGGCAGGGATATGACAGCAGCCAGGGACACAAGAGGGGTGATTGTTTGATCTTATGTTCAGGCTTTCTATGGAGTGGCAGGCCTGAGCGCCCTGCTTCAGAGACAAGAGAGCAGGGCAACACCATTTCCCCCCCTCCACACCCATCAACACTGACTTACTTCAGTGAGCAAACAGTGCCACCAGGTGAAGGCCAGAGTCGCTCCCTGCAAGTGCATCTCCATTAGGGCAAGTCCCGCCTAAGAATCAACACAACAGGCCCCACCCCTAGAAGTCCAACACAAGCCCCTCACATACACCAACTCTACTGGTGAATCATAGAGTGCTTCAAAGCTTGAACTCTATGGGAAGCATGATCTAGATTCCTTTGGGTTTTATTTACAAATTTTTTGAGTATAGGAAAAGCAATTACTTATTTTTAATGATTTATTTCATTATTAATTGATTGATTGATTGATTGATTTGAATCAAACTTCTCTAAGAAGGAGAAAAACCCACACCAAGGATCTACAATCAGGTTTTTTTTTTTAAATTGACCTCAAAATCACAAGATGGAGGAATTAACCCCAAGAGAGAGAACAGGCATTTAATCAATTCACATTAAGATGCCTGAAAGGGAATTTCAAACAAAAATTATAAGGATAGTAGCTGGGCTTGAAAAAAGCATAGAGAATCCCATAGAGAATCCCTTACTGAAGAGATAAAAGAACTAAAAACTAGTCAGGTTGAAATAAAAAATGCTATAACCAAGATGCAAACCTGAATGAATGCCATGACAACGAAGGATGCACAAAGCAGAGGAGTGAATCAGTGATGTAGAAGATAAAATTATGAAAATAATGAAGCTGAAAAGAAGAGGGAAAGGGAAGTATTGGATGGTGACTGCAGACTTAGGGAAATCAGCAAATCTTTAAGACAGCTCAAAAGCTGTTGCAGGGAGTATGGCCAGAATCGCAAAAGATGAGTGTGCAAACAAAATTCAGTTAAGTGAAGGTCCTCATTCTTGAGTCTGAATGAGGCCCTGACTCCAGAATGAAGCTTCTTTTTATTAGGATAATTGCTAAAGACTATGTGCATAAAGTCAGCTAAGCAAGTGTGTTAATCAATCTAATGGTTTAGCTTTTCAAGGTTGAATTTCGAGTTAATTGGTTTCTATAAGACTAAGGAAGGCTCAGGTGTGAGGGAGGATCCATCCCTGGACAATGTTAATGGCTCTAGGCATTCCTTATGAGCAGCAGCCATGTTCAGCTGTGTAAACATGTCCTAAGGCCTTGCACCTTCTCCAGCCCTTCCCTTTTGAAGTCTTTTCCCTTGATGCTTCTCTCCTGCATCTCCCACCAAAAGCCAATGCTCAAGAGACAAGTGATGGTGAGAAAAGAAAAGTTGCCCTATTCAGGAAGCCAGCAACCTGGGAAAATGGCAGAATAACTTTGCAAAGACCATCTTCCCTGTCCAGGAAAAGCAGAAGGTTTTTTAAGGGGAAGGTGCGGGGAAATGGTGAGGGGTATATGCAGAAGAAGCTGGTGCTCAGCAGTTAATCATTTGTGCTTGAAAGGCTTCCACATTCCTCTGAAGCAATTAGTCAAGGCACTCAGGTATCTCTTATTGAGGACACCATGGTCAGTGCACTAAGTATGTATGTAAGTATGTTACAATTATGTATAAGTATGTCATAAGTATGTTTAAAAAGTTCCATTTGTTGTTGACCCTAACTTTCATCATAATCATTGATTTATCTCTTTCCTCATCACTGTCAGCTGTTGTGTAGTGTGGACTGTACAGAAGTTCCCTATCAGAGAACAGGGTGTTCACCCTCCATTTCTCCAACCTTGTAGAGGCTGCTCAGACCTTCTTTTCCTATCATTCCCTGTCCATGACACAAGACATAGCTGCCCAGATCCAGCTCTGACACCCCCATCCTCTCTGAGTCACCTACCCATGTCTAACCTGTACCACCCTTGGAATACCTGCCACTGATTGTCAAGGTGCACTACTGCCACCAGGTGTTCAAAGTCTGCAGGCTCTGGAATAAAGAACTCTATAATCCTTTCCAAAAACTGCAGAAAAAATTTTGACACAATAGAGCATCAGTTCTTGATAAAAACCCTTAAGAAAGTAGGGGTAAGAGGGAACATACCTCGACATCATAAAAGCCACATATGAAAGGCTCACAGTTAATATCCTCCTCAATGGGGAAAATGGAGTGTATGTTTTAACAATTTTCCTTTACACCTACAAGGGTTTTTTTTTTCTTTTTCAGAAAAAATTAAAATTCTCTTGTTTACGTACAAAACCTGGGTTTAGGGGATATTATTGTTACGTTTTTACTCCTTGCAGACACTTCTTAGAAGGGAAGTTTAATGATGGTGGTACTTTGGTGCCATCTTATGACAAAAGCCTGAACTGCTGTTGAACATCACAGGAAAGATAAGAGGGAGGGACTATGACTCAAACCTACCAGAGCTTCTGAAAGTCAGAATGGAAAGAGGGTAATTTATTGGGTACAGCATATTGAGGGCCCCCCACTAAGTATTTCATAAAAAAATGGAATCATACTATATGTGGCCCTTTGCATACTTAGTTTTTTTTTTCTTAGTAAAACATTAGCGACATTTATTACACATGCCTATAAAGACCAACTTCTGTCTCCATCTGTATAATCGATTGCTTTTCAGCAATCAGGCACCTGTAAGATGGGCCTCAAAAGCTACTGCACAACGTGTAGTTGCTGATGGAATGCAATTCTACTTGCTAAATTTCTTTGCCCATGATGAGTCAAAGTAGCTTCTCATCAATAGTGTTTTATATATTCATGTCAAATAAAAGATAATGGAACTGTTAATAAATGAATAAATGCCTGAGTATAATAAGCCAGATAAAAATAAAATGCAACGATTGACACAAAGTTACAGACAATCAAAACTAATCTATTGACAAAAAAACTAAATAGTTGCTTGGGGACATGGCATGCTGAGGGAAACTGTGGTCCATGAGTACTGAACTTAAAACGTCATGTACCAGGAATATAATCATACTGACATTTAACAACTTCTGATTTGTATAAGGGAAAATTCTGGGTATCATGATAGCAGGGAAGACACGTTGGTAATTATTATTATAAAAATTCCAAAGTCTTGTAAGTGACACTTTTAACTCACACTACAAAAATTTTAGGCCCTTAATTTTTTTCTTTGTAGTATGGGTAAAACCAAGCAAACCAGGAAAGAATCTGTGTTAAGATCTCAAGTTGCTACGAACCCTTCTAAATGCCTATTTTCACATCGTTCTGAGGAAACATAGAATTCATTAATTATTATTTATGCAATCAGAAAAAAATATATTTATTGCAAGTGCATGTTAACGATCAAGTCATTTTTAGGTGCACAATTTGTCCCTTTCAGACAAATGAGGAATTCTCTAAGATGGGCCTCAAGATTTACTAACACACCTGTTGGTGGATTGAAATTCCACCTGCTAAATTTCTCCTCCCATGACATGGTTTAAGTAGTTTCTCTGCTTTTAGGTTAGTTTTTGAACCTTACAAGAGCTATTCCACAACATGCTTTTGTTCAGGTCTATGAACTCACTTGTGCCAGGCATCATATCCCACCAGGAATGTGAAATGTTAGTGTCTCCTGAGGACTGTTGTCCTTGAATATGGGGTAGAGGTTTCAGCAGCCACCAGGACTCAGATCCTCATAACCTGTCTCCTTCCGGCACCTGATAAGAGCGTGGCCAATGGAATGAAGTTCTGAAGAGGGAGAGACAGATCCAGCTATCGCTATGATTTGCAAGAGTAACTATGTGCCCAGCAGCATACTAGGCACTAGTCTAGTGACACTGACATTGATACTGATGCAGTCAAGCTGAGTCCAAGAACCCAGGGAACGGTACCACAGGACCAGCCAAGAGGGTCCTTGGCTTCAAAAGTGGTAGAAATCAAACGTTAGCTGGAGAAAGTGCTAACAGAGTTTATCAAATAGCATGAATGACAGAAAATAGCAGAGTGCCTGGGGGAGACTCAGAAAGGAAAGGAGAATGAGTCTTGTCATTGCTTTGGGCTAGGAGTTTGTATTTAAAAAGGGTTTAGGGTACACATTCCAGGGGAATCCATGGTAGTGTCCAATCAAAGGCAAGCGTCAGGTGAACAATAGGTGTTATTTCATAAATTACCAAAGGTAGGGGTATTGATGCCATCGTCAGCTGAGGTTTGTTTGAAGCCAATGTCCTGGAACATGTTTTGGATCTGGCTCTTCTTAGGTGTTATCAGGTGTCTGGGGCCTTTGACAAATCTCAGAGAATAATTAACTTTCTTGCTTCCCCGTTGAAGTGAGAACATAGCTCTTTGTCTTATTCAGAGGCCAAATGTGGAGCCTGGCAGGCTAAATGGGGCCTGGTAGAAAAATCACTTGTAAAATGGAGCCCCTTCAGCTTCCCTACTTCACAACAAGTGGGCTGTGATCATAACAACTACATGTTACAATGAACTTGTCACCGGGCCTTTTTCTTCTATCCCCTAACAACAAAGAAGAAAAGGAGTAACAAGTGGCCTGAAATCATACAGGCATTCATGATCCTGCAGTAATCACAGGGCCAGGGACTTGGTCATGTGTATCACCGAGTGTTCTCGGCGACCCTGTGGGTGAAGCATTCACACCCCCATTCTGCAGAAGGGAAGCCAGGTGCATAGTCATTATCTGCCTTCCCTCCCGCACCCCTGCCTTCACAGGACAGTAGCTCCAGGACACCCCTGGAGCAGGACCCACACTCACTGGACCCAGACCAGACCCCAACAGGTTTACCCATGAGACACTCTGGGTGCCGAGCTCCAAAGAAGGAAAGAGGAGACTTGGACCTGGATTCCTTTGTCTCCCCAGACTCTGGGACAGATCAGCTCCACTGAGGGGACCCACACCTTCAGCTAAGCTCCAAACACTTGAAGGCCCCTCTTCTTCCCAATCCGTCTCTGTATTGAAAAGTCATCATGGTTGTCACAACAGAGTCACGTTTCTATGGCAACCATGAAGTGAATGCCGGTCTTCCACACTTGAAATGCTTCCCATCTTGCAGCCATTGGTTCCTGGGTCTTGAGAAGCCGCATCCTCTCAGCCACCCAACACTACAGCTTTAGACAGCTGCATGAACAGCTCTGCCCTGGGACGTAAAAATCCAAGACTTTCCAAGGCATGTTTGAAATAATCCTGTATCCATCCACCCATTCATTCAGTTAACAGGCACTATGACCAAATTCTACACCACCCCTTGGTTAAGGTTTAGGTTTCGCCAAAATAGAAATAAAGACCAAGCATCTGAATAGGGTGGTGTGGTAAATTCAGATGTTAAATCTGAAAAGATATGGTTCTTTCCCATGAAAGAACCTTAATTCCAACCTTCCAAGTTTTTATAATTGATCATTTAAAATTATGCTTTAGGTGGGCCTGGGTGGCTGCATGGGTTAAGTGTCCAAGTGTCCAACTCTTTATCTCATCTCAGGTGTTGACCTCTGGGTTGTGAGTTCAAGACCAGCACTGGGGTTTGCCCTGGATGTGAAGCCTAGTCAAAAAAAATAAATAAATAAATAAATAAATAAATAAATAAATAAATGCTTTAAAGCCCTGCACCCCTCTCCACATCTTTAACGGCTGTCCTCTTTACTTATATTCTCACCTTTGCACAGAAATACTTCTCCTGGATACTAAATTCACATATCCCTGTGCCTCCCCTCCTACTCAGTCTTCATCCATCATCTAAGAAGACCGTATTTCCCCATGCTTCAGTGGAAAATACAATTTCCAGCTCAACAACTTTTTTGTCACATGTACAGATCAGAAATGTTGAAATGATTGTTCAAATGAAGACAGACAGGAGTTTAGAAAAAAAAAAAAAAAAAGAATTCCTTACCCCAGAACAGAATGTAATTGCTTGAAAATAGTTAAGGAGCACATTGGAACAAGATGAGTTACATAAAAGCTAGAATTTTAAAATACCTCCCATAGAGTCAGAGTCACATAACTGGAAGGCTGTGCCTTAGACAATGGGCTTTCAAATGAAGCTCACATTTTCTATGACATATCTCATGCTTTTGCTTCACTGAAAAGGGTTCTGTAAATATTTTTCATTCAGTTTAGCAATAATTATTATTTTTTTTATCGTCACTCTAGGAATAGCTGTCTTATGTGTCTGCTGTTGTATGCTTGTTTGTTTCTCAAGGGATTCGCATGTATGGAATAGAATCATGTGAAATTATAATGTTCCCAACTCTGACATGGTTAAATATATTATCTAAATGCATTTTCTAGGGATGTCTGGGTGGCTTAGTTGGTTAAGCATCCAACTTCAGCTCGGGTCACGATCTCACAGCTCGTGAGTTTGAGTCCCGCATTGGGCTCTGTGCTGACAGCTTGGATCCTGGGGCCTGCTTCTGATTCTGTGTCTCCCTCTCTCTCTGCCCCTCCCTTGCTGCCCCTGCCCTGCTCACAATCTTCCCCCCTCTCTCTCTTGAAAATAAATAACCATTTAAAATTTAAAAAAAATGTAAGTGCATTTTCTAATATACCATATTTAGACAACACAATGATGGTGATATATAATGGTGGGTATACAGAACTCTTGGGGTTTTCTGTTTATTTAAAATTCATTTTATGCATCATAAAAACCATGATGCTAGACTTTCTTGTGGTATGTGCCCATGAAAAAGAAAATCTACCAAACACTATGCATGAATCGAAATATATAAATAAATATAAATGTAAAAAAATGTTTGAATTAATAAAAATTCATGATAAGAGACAAACTGTCTTTATCAAATAATTCCAAATGTACACACCATGCCTCTATGAAGAGAACCTTATTTCCACCTCTCACACTAGAGCCCAGGGCTGACTTTGTTTCATTTCTAAAAAGTAGAGTAGATGAATGGGTGATAGTTACTGTACATTGGAAAAAGTAGACAAACACCACCTTAATCCTGCGATGAGAGTCAATAGCTCCAGTGATCCAGTGAGGTCTCATGGCTATCATGCCCTCCCATCCTCCCAGAGGTGAGGTGACGAGAAGGGCACCTCAACCTTTTTTCTTTCTCAGAACCCTCGGGAGAAAAGTAACAGGCTATGCACGCACTCCTCAACACACAGGGTCATGACAGCATTCTGGCAGTTCCACAAACACTTCACCAGAGTTACCATATGACACAGCAATCCCACTCCTAGGTACACAGTCAGGAGAAAGGGCCACATATGTCTGCATAAAAACTTGTATACAAATGTACATAGCACCAGCTTGAATGTATACTAATTAATAAAAGAATAAAGACAATTTGGTACATTATTTGACAAAAAAAGAAAGGAAGTACTTATATGTGTGACAGTATGGATGAAACTTGAAAAATGTTGAACTCGATGAAAGGAGCCAAAAATGCAAAAGACCACATATTGCATGATTTCACTTATATAAAATGTCCAGGGAGAGTTCACCAATATGCTGTACCCAACACTTTCCATCCTGATTCTAGAAAGCTCTGTCTGGTGAGTTTATGTCACAGACTCTCCTTCCCATTTTCCTGTTCCATATTGTCCAAGCAGCAATTCAGGTTTTTGTCACCAGACGGCACCAAAGCATCGCCATATTGTTCAAGCGGCTGTTCAAGATTTTGTCGCCAGATGGCACCAAAAGATCACCATATTGTCCAAGCGGCTGTTCCGGTTTTTGTCACCAGATGGCACCAAAGGATCACCATATTGTTCAAGCAGCTGTTCAGGTTTTTGTCAGCAGATGGCACTGAAGTGTCATCATCATTAAACTCCGCTCCCAAAAATTTTCTGCAAGGAGAAGAAGGAGGAAGAGGAGGAGGAGAAGGAGGAGGAGGAGGAGGGAAGAGGAGGCAGAGAAGGAGGAGAAGGGAGGGGGAGGTTGGAGGGGGTGGACGGAGGAGAAAAGAACCAAACAAACTCCCTTAAAATCCAAGATTTGTATATATACAAATTGATCCTAACACTGGCTGAAGGAACTGTTAGGTGTAAAAAGGATTGTGAAAACATACACTCTAGGGCCTGCAAATGATGAAACACCAGGTGGCAGTGGTGTGCCTTGGCATTGAGTGGCAGGTTTGTGAAGGCAGTACATGTCAGAACAGGGGATAAGTGAGCTGAAACTGGATGGGCCATCAGAGAGGAATCTGGGCAGCTGTGTCCTGTATGATGCAGAAAGGATGACAGATGGTGTGTGAGGAGGTGTGGGCAGCTTACACAAGGGTTGGGTGATCAAGAATGAATGCTTTGTTCTCTGGTAGACACCCTCAGAACAGTCTACACTGCACATTAGCTGACAGTGGTGAGAGGATAGAGAAATCAATGAGCATGATGCAGTTTGGGGTCAATAGCAAATGGAACTGCTTTAATATACATATGAAGTTCCAAGCAGACTTGGTATCGTGGTAAGCAAACCTTTTCATGATTGTTTTTATAGTCTTTTCAGCATGTACTTCTTTCAATTAAAAGAGAACAATAAAAATGGAGATAAATGTCATGGCACCTGGTGGTGAGATCCAGGATGACAGCTCTTAGAGTCTCAGACCAAGGGTACATGGCAAGGAAGAGGGAGGATGGAGGTTGGGAGGCTGACTTCATGGAATCAGCCAGCTTTTTGGATTTTCCCTTAATTGGAATAATCATCTGTATATATCACTTTCCTGGAATATAAACACTATTTCTGGGATATCTAAACCTGAGATTGGAAGTCCAGCTCCAGGCTTACCTGAGACTAAAGCTGCAACTGTGAGTGTGTAGTGAGGTAGTAGAGCTGGAGGAGGACATGCAAACACACACACACACCGTGTCAATACAAAAGGCACATCACATTAATATGAGAAAGGCTAAGAACCATGATACTTTCAATAGATGCAGAAAAAAAAAAACATTTGACAAAGTACAACATCCATTCATGATTAAAAAAACCAAAAACCAAAAAACAAGAAAGGAGTGTTAAAGGAACATGCCTCAACCTAATAAAGGCCATATATGAAAAACCCACAGTCCACATCATCCTCAATGGTGAAAAACTGAGAGACTTTCCTCTATGGTCAGGAACAAGACAGGGATGTCCACTATCATCATTGTTATTTAACATAGTATGGGAATCCTAGCCACAGCAATCAGACAACAAAAAGAAATAAAAGGTATCCAAATTGGCAAGGAAGAGGTCAAACTTTCAGCATTTGCAGGTGACATGATACTCTTTATAGAAAACCTGAAAGACTCCACAAAAGATTGCTAGAACTGATACACAGATTCAGTAAAGTCATAGGACACAAAATCAATGTACAGAAATCTGTGGATGGAGCTATAGTGCATTATGCTAAGTGAAATAAGAGACAGATACCATATGATTTCATTCATATGTGGAATTAAAGAAGAAAAGTAGATGGGGACCCCTGGGTGGCTCAGTCAGTGAAGCATTGAACTCTTGATTTTGGCTCAGGTCGTGATCTCATGGTTCATGGGATCAAGCCCCGTGTGGGGCTTTGTGCTGACACCATGGAGCTCGTCTGGGATTCTCTCTATCCTCTCTCTGACCCTCCCCCCACTCATGCACTGTCTTTCCCAAAATAAATACACATTTTTTTTTAAAGAAAAAAAGGATGAACATAGGGGAAGAGAAACAAAAGTGAGAGGGAAGCAAACCATAATAGACAGCTAACTTTAGAGAAAAAACAGGGTTGGTGGAGGGAGGTGGGTGGTGGATGGGCCAAATGAGTGATGGGTATTAAGGAGAGCACTGGTTGTGATGAGATTTGAGTGTTATATGCAAATGTTGAGTCACTAAATTCTACGCCTAAAACTAATTTTTTCGTATGTGTTAAGTAACTAGAATTTAAATAAAAACTTGAAATCAAACAAGAAAGAAATCTGTTGCATTTGTATACACCAATAGTGAAGCAACAGAGAGAGAAATCAAGAAATCTATTACATATATAGAATTACGCCCCAAATAATAAGATACCTAGAAATTAACCTAAGGAAAGAGGTACTCTGAAAGCTACAAACACTGATGAAAGAATTTAAGGATGACACAAAGAAGTGGAAAAACATTCCATGCTCATGGATTGGAAGAACAAATATTATTAAAATGTCTATACTACCTAAAGCAATCTACACTGGTGGTCCCCCACTCCCGCGAAGTCACCATATTGATGCCGAACTTAGTGTGGACACCTGATGGGCATAGCGCACTACAGCCCAGAACTCCTGGGCTCAAGCGATCCTCCTGCCTAAGCCACCTGGGTGGCTGGGACTACAGGCACGTGCCACCGTGCCCGGCACCAGGATTTTGTTTTGTATTAACCCAAACCTCTAACCCTGATTATATTCAAGGCCCCCTTTCCCTCACGTCCATGAGTTAATGTTCACAGATTCATTGTCTCTTTGAGCACGTCCAGCACCATGTTTGTAAGCCTTCTGATCCTAATAAAAATGGGACAAGGACCCTTATTCATGGCTCTTGTCTTTTCCTGGATATTAGCCATCTCTCGCTTTTAATCCTGTGTCCCACTTTCTTGCTAGACAAGAAAGAACTTTAGACTTGGAGTCTACAACAGATGGTGACCCTGATGTGATAGAAGGAAAGGGGACTATGGGCCAACGTGGACAAGGAGCCAAAGTGATAAGGCGGTGCCACACAAGGACTGCAGGATGCCGTGGAATGATTAAGGAGCTCCAAGAAAGGGAGAGGAAAAAAAAAAAAAACGCATCAGGTACAGTCTCTGCCTGAAGAGGTAAGGGATAAAGCAAAACTATATTAGGATTCACTGCCATGGAACTTTTTGAGAGATCTCCCATGGGAAACTCCCCAGCCCCTGAACAAAAGCCCTATATTCGAATTCTTCAGTCACTAGGAGAGACAGCAGGAATGACTCTAAATTATAAGGCTCTCTTTAAATTATTTCTGACTGTCCAACAGAATTGCCGTTGGCTTCCAGAACAAGGAACTTGTGATCTTGACGTGAGGGAATGAGCAGGGAAAACATTAAAGGCCAGGCATTCTGAAGGGACTAATGTCCCCCCACCCCCACCCCCCAGGTAATCCTCACCTGATCCATCGTCTGCACGGCCCTTCTCCCACTGAGCTCGGAAGATGTAGGTGAAAACATAGAGTTATCTAAAAAGGAGGAAAAACCTCCCCCCCCCCCCCCCGCAATCAGGCTGTGCCTCTGGCATCTCTACAGCAAAAAGATACTCCCCCTCCCCCCCAAAGGGTGGGACGATATCGAGCCTCAAAACACCTCATCAACCTGCTCTGATAAGGCCCTTTCCCCAATGCAAAAGTGCCTTAAAGAAGCCCATAAGGCCGGTGAATTCCACCTGCTTCCCGTTGTCAGGCAAAATGGACAATATGTCCATGAAAGCCTGCCCTTCCAAGTAAAAGAATTACAGAAGGCAGTTCAACTCTACCGCCTTCATAGCCCTTTTACGATCGGGATTTTGGAAACTGTTTGCCTTATTCCATGTGTGCCTGGGACTGGAACTCTCTCCTGACCCCGGCCCAATATGCTGTCTTTGCTCAGGAATTTCATCACTCGTGTTATGCAGAACCTCGATGCTGCTATTCCAGTGACTTTTGAACAATTGTCTGACACAGGGCAATATGTCCAACTGAAAGGGCGGGCCTACGCCAGCCGACTCCATCTTGTTCTGTGTCCTTCACCTTGACCACACCTCCTCCCCTTGAGTAAACCCTCCCTCACCTGCCGGACCCTTCCCCAGGACCCCTCCCCAGCCAATCGGCTGAGGCCATAGCCATTACCTCACCAACTGCCCCCAGGCCCCAATAAAACCTTTGTCCTTTTGAAACTCGCTCTCTTTCCCTGGTATCTCACCTCTGCGTCGGTGCAGGTAGGGGGTTGAGCTTGAGCTAGCTTGAATAAAGGCTCTTTGCTTTTGCATTGGACTCGGCTCCCTAGTGGTCTTTGGGGATCACGAATTCTGGGCATAACACAACCAAGGCAGCAAGCTCAACTCCTGATCATCGTCAGGGAGCAATGCACTGATGTAGTGTGACGGGATTTCATAAAATCCCCCTTTCAGGAAAATCATCATGGTCCTTTACTAATATCCGACAAGGGGCCACTGAAAACTATATGGCTTTTATCAATCACCTCCAAGAAGCTATTCAAAGACAGCTTGATAATATGGAAGCAACCGAATCAATGTTTGTTTCCCTGGCTGTTGAAAATGCTAATGAGGATTGCAAAAGAGTTCTTAAGCATATCAAACCCAATGCAAGTAGCCCTGCAGCCACTATCAGTGAATATGTTAAAGCCTGTCAAACTGTGGGAACAGAATCCCACAAACAATGCTACTTGCCTTGGCCCTCAAACAATCTAACCCAACCTGTTTTGGCTGTGGAAAAGTGGGACACTTAAAAAAGGATTGCCCCTTTATAAACACTCCCCAAACCTCCCTCTTGCCGGGATTGTGCCCTCGATGCAAGAAAGGGAATCATTGGGCAAATAACTGTAGATCTAAATTTGATAAAGACAGTCGCCCCCTCAGTTTGGGAAACTCCCAAACGTGTGCCCCCCTCCACACCCAGGACAACAAAGGGAGGGGATGGCTCCTTTCTGCCCACAAGAAAAGTCACCCTCCCCCACCCAAGGCCTGGGCTACTCAAACCCATGGGGTCCCTATGTGCTGCCACCAAAGGAAGCACAGGATTAGATTTAGAATCCCAGGAGACCATCACACTTAATCAGTTTGGGCATGTATACCTCATCCCTACTGGCATATTTGGCCTGCTTCCCAAAGGCTATGTTGGTCTCTTTCTTGGAAGATGTAGCCCTACCAAAGCCAGACTTCTAGTTCTTCCAGGGGTGATTGATAGTGATTTCACCAGGGAAATTAAAATTATGGCGCAGGCCTCCAAATTAATAACCATTAACAAAGGCCAGCGATTGGCTCAGCTCCTTATCCTTCCTTATTGGGTCCCTGGAGCTGCGAACAAACCTAGAAGAGAAGGCAAGTTTGGGAGCACAAACTCGCCTTTAGAACAATACTGGCTCGCCAACATTTCTCAAGACAAACCTCTCTTGCAAATAAAGATCAAAGATAAACTTTTCTCAGGGTTAATTGATACAGGGGCTGATGTAACCGTTATATCCCCCTCACAATGGCCTCACTGGGCTACTGTCCCTACGGCCACCCTAGTTGGGGTTGGAGGCAGCCAGCCTTCCCGACAAAGTCTGACCTTTTGCAAATGTTTAGGGCCCGATGACCAAATAGTCTACATACAGCCCTATGCGATGAGTATCCCTATCAATTTATGGGGAAGAGACTTATTGAGTCAATGGAATATTCATCTTAAAACAAGTTTTTCCTAGCCACTGCTCAAATTGAGCCCCTCCCATTAAAATGGAAAACTAACAAACCCGTATAGGTTGAGCAGTGTCCAATAAAAGGGACCAATTGATTCATCTCCAATAATTAGTAGCTGAACAATTAAAAAAACGGGCATATAGAGCCTAGTAATAGCCCTTGGAATACTCCTATCTTTTGTGTTCCAAAAGAAACTTGCAAGTGGCGACTTCTTCGTGATCTCAGAGCTATTAATGCAGTAATTGAGCCTTTTGGTCCCTTACAGCTAGGAACCCCCTCTCCCTCCATGTTGCCTCAAAATTGGCTGATTTATTATTGATTTAAAAGACTGCTTTTTCACAATCCCCTTAGCTGAACAAGATAGAGAGAAATTTGCCTTTACCATTCCTGTTGTTAATCACTGCCGACCATCACCCCATTACCACTGGAGAGTCCTACCCCAAGGGATGTTTAATAGCCCAACAATATACCAATTTTATGCCAATAACGCATTAGAGTCGATTAGGACGCGGTTTCCTTCTTTGGTCATTTATCACTATATGGATATCATCTTTTTTTGTGACCCACATCAACAGCCTCTAGATGAGCTCGTTGCCATGCTCCCTGATCAACTAAACCAACAGGGTTTAAAAATAGCCCCTGAAAAAGTACAAAGGTCGACTCCATTTTCTTACCTGGGGCTACGCATGTTTAATACTCAAATTCGTCCCCTCATTCAGACTATTCCTAATAATGTTCGTATTCTTAACGATGTACAAAAATTGTTGGGCACCATGAACTGGATTCGTCCTCTGCTGGGCATTACTAACACCCATTTAACCAACCTCCTGGCACTGCTTTCTGGTGATCCTAACTTAACATCACCCCGCTAGCTCACCCCGGCAGCAAAGAAGGAGCTGGACGATGTTCAGTCCATTCTCACCTCTCGTAGTTATGATAGGAAAGATCCCAACCTTCCTCTACAGCTATATATTCTTAATCCTAAGGATTTTTCTACCGCATTAATTGGGCAAGCTATTGTTTAAAAAGTTTTAAAAATAGAATGGCTCTTCACCCACGTAAGTCTTTTTTTTTTTTCTTTTGGTTTTGATGTTATTTTTTGTTTGCTCTTTTAATATGAAACTTATTTTCAAATTGGTTTCCATACAACACCCAGTGCTCATCCCAACAGGAGCCCTCCTCAATACCCATCACCCACCCCCCCTCCCTCCCACCCCCCATCAACCCTCAGATTGTTCTCAGTTTTTAAGAGTCTCTTATGGTTTGGCTCCCTCCCTCTCTAACCTTTTTTTTTTTTTTTCCTTCCCCTAACCCATGTCCTCGTGTTAAGTTTCTCAGGATCCACATAAGAGTGAAAACATACGGTATCTGTCTTTCTCTGTATGACTTCTTTTACTTAGCATAACACTCTCCACTTCCATCCATATGGCTACAAAAGGCCATATTTCATTCTTTCTCATTGCCACGTAGTATTCCATTGTGTATCTAAACCAAAATTTCTTTATCCATTCATCAATTGATGGACATTTAGGCTCTTTCCATAATTGGGCTATTGTAGAAAGTGCTGCTATAAACATTGGGGTACAAGTGCCCCTATGCATCAGCACTCCTGTATCCCTTGGGTAAATTCCTAGCAGTGCTATTGCTGGGTCATAGGGAAGATCTATTTTTAATTTTTTGAGGAACCTCCACACTGTTTTCCAGAGCGGCTGCACCAGTTTGCATTCCCACCAACAGTGCAAGAGGGTTCCCATTTCTCCACATCCTCTCCAGCATCTATAGTCTCCTGATTTGTTCATTTTAGCCACTCTGACTGGAGTGAGGTGATATCTGAGTGTGGTTTTGATTTGTATTTCCCTGATGAGGAGCGATGTTGATCATCTTTTCATGTGCCTGTTGGCCATCTGGATGTCTTCTTTAGAGAAGTGTCTATTCATGTCTTTTGCCCATTTCTTCACTGGATTATTTGTTTTTTCAGGTGTGGACTTTGGTGATTTCTTTATAGATTTTTGGATACTAGTCCTTTGTCCGATATGTCATTTGCATATATCTTTTCCCATTCCATTGTTTGCCGTTTAGTTTTGTTGATTGTTTCCTTGGCTGTGCAGAAGCTTTTTACCTTCATGAGGTCCCAATAGTTCATTTTTGCTTTTAATTCCCTTGCCTTTAGGGATGTGTCAAGTAAGAAATTGCTGCGGCTGAGGACAGAGAGGTTTTTTCCTGCTTTCTCCTCTAGGGTTTTGATGGTTTCCTGTCTCACATTCAGGCCCTTTATCCATTTTTAGTTTATTTTTGTGAGTGGTGTAAGAAAGTGGTCTAGTTTCATCCTTCTGCATGTTGCTGTCCAGTTCTCCCAGCACCATTTGTTAAAGAGACTGCCTTTTTTCCATTGGATATTCTTTCCTCCTTTGTCAAAGATTAGTTGGCCATACTTTTGTGGGTCCAATTCTGGAGTCTCTATTCTATTCCATTGGTCTATGTGTTGGTTTTTGTGCCTATACCATGCTGTCTTGATGATTATAGCTTTGGAGTAGAAGCTAAAGTCTGGGATTGTGATGCCTCCCGCTTTGGTCTTCATCTTCAATATTACTTTGGCTATTCGGGGTCTTTTGTGGTTCCATACAAATTTTAGGATTGCTTGTTGTAGCTTGGAGAAGAATGCTGGTGCAATTTTGATTGGGAATGCATTGAATTTGTAGATAGCTTTGGGTAGTATTGACATTTTAACAATATTTATTCTTCCAATCCATGAGCATGGAATGTTTTTCCATTTCATTATATCTTCTTCAATTTCCTTCATAAGCTTTCTATAGTTTTCAGCATACAGATCTTTTACATCTTTGGTTAGGTTTATTCCTAGGTATTTTATGATCCTTGGTGCAGTTGTAAATGGGATCAGTTTCTCTTTTTGTCCTTCTGTTGCTTCTTTATTAGTGTATAAGAATGCAACTGGATTCTGTACATTGATTTTGTATCTTGCGACTTTGCTGAATTCATGTATCAGTTCTAGTAGACTTTTGGTGGAGTCTATCGGGTTTTCCATGTAGAATATCATGCCATCTACAAAAGGTGAAAGCTTGACTTCATCTTTGCCAAGTTTGATGCCTTTGATTTCCTTTTGTTGCCTGATTGCTGATGCTAGAACTTCCAACACTATGGTAAACAGCAGCGGTGAGAGTGGACATCCCTGCCGTGTTCCTGATCTCATGGGGAAAGCTCTCAGTTTTTCCACACTGAGGATGATATTAGCTGTGGGATTTTCATACATGGCTTTTATGATGTTTAAGAATATTCCTTCTATCCTGACTTTCTCGAGGGTTTTTATTCAGAAAGCATACTGAATTTTGTCAAATGCTTTTTCTGCATCGATTGACAGGATCATATGGTTCTTTTATTTTCTTTTATTAGTGTGATATATCACATTGATTGATTTGCCAATATTGAACCAGCCTTGAGTCCCACTTGATCATGGTGAATAATTCTTTTCATATGCTGTTTTATTTGATTTGCTAGTACCTTATTGAGAATTTTTGAATTCATATTCATCAGAGATATTGGCCTGTAGTCCTCTTATTTTTGCGGTGTCTCTGTCTGGTTTCAGAATCAAAGTAATGCTGGCTTCATAGAATGAGTCTGGAAGTTTTCCTTCCCTTTATATTTTTTTGGAATAGCTTGAGAAGGATAGGTATTATCTCTGCTTTAAATGTCTGGTAGAATTCCCCTGGGAAGCCATCTGGTCCTGGATTCTTATTTGTTGGGAGATTTTTGATAAATGATTCAATTTCTTTGCTGCTTATGGGCCTGTTCAAGCTTTTTATTTCTTCCTGTTTGAGTTCTGGAAGTGTGTGGGTGCTTAGAAATTTGTCCATTTCTGCCAGGTTGTCCAGTTTGTTGGCATATAAGTTTTCATAATATTCCCTGATAATGGCTTGTATTTCTGACGGATTGGTTGTAATAATTGCATTTTCATTAAGGATTTTATCTATTTGGGTCATCTCACTTTTCTTTTTGAGAAGCCTGGCTAGCGGTTTATCAATTTTGTTTATTTATTCAAAAAACCAACTCTTGGTTTCGTTGATCTGCTCTACAGTTTTTGTTTTGTTCTGTTTTGTTTTGAGGGTTTCTATGTTGTTTATTGTTTATTTCTGCTCTGATCTTTATTATTTCTCTTCTTCTGCCGGGTTTGGGGTGTCTTTGCAGTTCTGCTTGTATTTCCTTTAGGTGTGCTGTTAGATTTTGTATTTGGAATTTTTCTCGTTTCTGGAGATAGGCCTGGATTGCAATGCATTTTCCTCTCAGGACTGCCTTCGCTGCATCCCAAAGCGTTTGGATTGTTGCCTTTTCATTTTCATTTGTTTCCATATAATTCTTAACTTCTTCTCTACTTGCTTGGATGACCCATTCATTCTTTAGGAGGGTGTTCTTTAACCTCCATGCTTTTGGAGGTTTTCCAGACTTTTTCCTGTGGTTGATTTCCTGTGGTCTGAAAGTATGCATGGTATGATCTCAATTCTTGTATACTTATGAAGGGCTGTTTTGTGATCCAGTGTGTGATCTATCTTGGAGAATGTTCCATGTGCATCCGAGAAGAAAGTATATTCTGTTGCTTTGGGATGCAGAGTTCTAAATAGACCTGTCAAGTCCATCTGATCCAATGTATCATTCAGGGCCTTTGTGTTTTTATTGATCCTGTGTCTAGATGATCTATCCATTATTGTAAGTGGAGTATTAAAGTCCCCTGCAATTACCCCATTCTTATCAATAAGGTTACTTACGTTTGTGATTAATTGTTTTATATATTTGAGGGCTCCCATATTCGGCACATAGACATTTATAATTGTTAGCTCTTCCTGAGGGATAGACCCTATAATTATTATATAATGCCCTCTTCATCTCTTGTTAGAGCCTTTAATTTAAAGTCTGGTTTGTCTGATATAAGTATGACTACTGCAGCTTTCTTGTGACTTCCAGTAGCATGATAGATAGTTTTCCCATCCCCTCACTTTCAATCTGAAGGTGGCCTCAGGTCTAAAATGAGTCTCTTGTAGACAGCCAATAGATGGGTCTTGTTTTTTTTTTTTTTGTTTTGTTTTGTTTTGTTTTTTTTTATCCATTCTGATACCCTATGTCTTTTGGTTGGTGCATTTAGTCCATTTACATTCAGTGTTATTACAGAAAGATACAGGTTTAGAGTCATTGTGATGTCTGTAGGTTTCATGCTTGTCGTGATGTCTCTGGTACTTTGGGGTCCTTGCAACATTTCACTCACAGAATCCCCCTTCGAATCTCTTGTAGGGCTGGTTTAGTGGTGATGTATTCCTTCAGTTTTTGTTTGTTTGGGAAGACCTTTATCTCTCCTTCTATTCTGAATGACAGATTTGCTGCATAAAGGATTCTCGGCTGCATATTTTTTTCTGTTTATCACATTGAAGATTTCCTGCCATTCCTTTCTGGCCTGCCAAGTTTCAGTAGATAGGTCTGCCACTACTCTTTTGGGTCTCCCTTTGTAAGTTAGAGCCTGTTTATCCCTAGCTGCTTTCAGAATTTTCTCTTTATCCTTCTATTTTGCCAGTTTCACTATGATATGTCACGCAGAAGATCGATTCAAGTTATGTCTGAAGGGAGTTCTCTGTGCCTCTTGGATTTCAAAGCCTTTTCCCTTCCCCAGATCAGGGAAGTTCTCAGCTGTGATTTGTTCAAGTACACCTTCAGCCCCTTTCTCTCTTCCTCTTCTGGAATCCCCATTATACAGATATTGTTACGTTTGATTGCATCACTTAGTACTCTAATTGTCCCCTCATACTCCTGGATTTTTTTATCTCTCTTTTTCTCCGCTTCCTCTTTTTAATAATTTTATCTTCTAATACACCTATTCTCTCCTCTGCCTCTTCAATCTGAGCTGTGGTCACCTCCATTTTATTTTGCGGCTCATTTATAGCATTTTTTAGCTCCTCCTGACTGTTTCTTAGTCCCTTGATCTCTGTAGCAATAGATTCTGTGCTGTCCTCTATACTTTTTTCAAGCCCAGCGATTAATTTTATGACTATTATATTAAATTCATGTTCCGTTATTTTGCTTAAATCATTTTTGATCAATTCGTTAGCTGTCGCTACTTGCTGGAGTTTCTTTTGAGCTGAATTCTTCCGTTTTGACATTTTGGGTAGTCCCTGGGGTGGCGTGGAACTGCAGAGCACTTCCCCTGTGCTGTCTGGACTAACTTGTGTTGGTGGGCGGGGCTGCAGTCAGACCTGATGTCTGCCCCCAGCCCACCGCTGGGGCCACAGTCAGACTGGTGTGTACCTTATCTTCCCCTCTCCCAGGAGCGGGACTCACCATGGAGTGGTGTGGCCCCTGTCTGGGCTACTTGCACACTGCCAGCCTTTTGGTGCTGCTTCTATGGGATCTGGCGTATTAGCCGGGGTGGATCCGCAAGGTGCACAGGGGCGGGAGGGGCAAGCTTAGCTCGTTTTGCCGTCAGTGGTCCCCTGCGGGAGGGGCCTTACAACACTGGGAGGGGGCAGGCAGACCCGTCAGAGGGATGGATCCACAGAAGCACAGCGTTGGGTGTTTGCACGGTGCAAGCAAGTTCCGTGACAGGAACTGGTTCCCTTTGGGATTTTGGCTGGGGGATGGGTGAGGGAGATGGCACTGACCAGTGCCTTTGTCCCCCACCGAGCTGAACTCTGTCTTCCAGGGCTCAACAATTCTCCCTCCCATTGTCCTCTAGCCCTTCCACTCTCTGAGCAGAGCTGTTGACTTAAAACATTCCAGATGTTAAGTCCCACTGGCTGTCAGAACTCACGGAGTCCGGCCCCTCTGCCTTTTGCAAGCCAGACTCAGGGGTTTGGCCTGGCCTGGTGGGCTGCTGCTCCACCGCCCCAGCTCCCTGCTGCCACTGGGTGTAGGGCACACCACCTCTCCGCCCTTCCTACCCTCTTCCGTGGGCCTCTCTTCTACGCTTGGCTCCGGAGACTCTGTTCTGCTAATCCTCTGGCAGTTTTCTGGGTTATTTAGGCAGATGTGGGCGGAATCTAAGTGATCAGCCGGACGAGGTGAGCCCAGCGTCCTCCTACGCCACCATCTTCCTCCTTGGTTTTACCCCCATAAGTCTTAAAAGTACTCTCACCGCACTCATATTCAACATAGCACAATTAATCCAAAAGGGATGTTGGAGATGCTGGGTGTTGTTAGGTCAGGACCCTGTAAACATCCACTTGCCAACTCGCAGTACTTTCTTTGACAAGGCCATCCTTCTTTGACAGGGCAAGAAGAACCCGGAAGAGGGGTCTCCAAGCTAGAGACCAGAGCTTGTGTTAGTCCCGTCGGCCATCTTACTGTGTAAAACTTTATTCATTTTCCCAACATTCCCCCTTTTGATGCCTTTTAAAAAATCTTTTATTAGGCACCACTTTTTAGCTCTAGGGGTTGGTACCCTCGGAGGGCTAAGATACGTGCTGCAGTTTGGCAAGCAACAGTGTTTTCAATAAAACGTACCAGGGTATTTAGCATACAGGGGCCGATGGTCACAAGTAAAATTATGGAAAGGCAGGGCCCTGCCAGGGCAGGGAGCCAGGATGCCCAGTCTGTGAGATCCCATCCTCTCCACTGACTGATATTTTCTTGTTGTCTATGTTGAATTCTTTCCTTGAGTTCCTCAACCTTAGTCCTGACTATTCCTGATTGGTTTACAAAATAGCAACATTCCTCCCCCCAGAAAGATACAAGTCCCTCCTTTTTCTGAAGTGAGGAGGTCGAGGGCTCACCTATTTTGCAGGGACACTGCTTCCAGGGAGTTTATTTGGCTTTGTAAGGTTACCAGGGAGTCTGCCATCCGTTCCATGTCCAGTTTGTTGGTGCAGTCTCTATTAGCCCAACAGCAAGAAGCAAGATCAGAGCTCTGACACCAGTAAGGGGGAAGGGCTGGCAGAGTTGCATCCGAACCCCTGGGCTTGGCCCACACGTTGATTCCTCAAGCTTTTGTCATGCACAGGCCAGCCAGCTTCTGGGGTGTGGCTGGAGCAGGGCTAGAGAGCTCAGGGGCCAGTGTCTTTTTGAGGGTCACTTTAAGCGGGTTGACTTGATCTGGATCACTTCGCCACATTGAGGGTTCCTCTGACTTGGCCTTCTTAACTCTGGAGTGATGGACCCATGGGGTGATACCTGAAACTGAATCCTCTAGTTGGTTGTATATCTGTAAAGTCCACCTCCAAGTGTTCAAAAGGGGCGGTTTTCTGGTAACTGTCAGATCAGGTTTGGGGAAGATATGGTTTGCATATATAGAGATCCATCCTGTTTTCCAGTTGTTGAAATAATCATATGCCCATGGGGTCTTATTATTATCCCCACAGAATAACAAGCACAGAAGATTGTCTATACATGAAATACTGTGACAATTTTTCTGAAGTTTACCTCAAGTTGTCTAGTTTAGGCAAACAACAAACATTTAAAGACAATCATAACTAGAATTTAACATCCATAATGGTGCATTGTTGAAACATAGTTTTTCTCCCTAAAAACCCCCGTTTCCAGAGATAGCCAAATTGAGACCAATGCATTTGTAGAACAAGTCCAGTCTTAACAAACCTGGCCTAACTATTCATATAAGCTCAGCAAGAATAGCGATTGATCATGAGGATCTTTTAAAGTTTGCTTTGCTGGAACATTTTATAAGAAATCTCTGGGTTGAACTTTTAGTAGCCTCTCCAGGCCAGAAGTCAAGACAAATACTTGCCATCAGATAGACCTGCAATACCTGTAGAATGGGGCGAACTCCTCTTCATGAGGTCCCCAAGATATCCTGAGGTTCCTGCGCCCGCCAGGAAGTGCCCTTATTTACTCACCTGGTGAGGCTGCTGGGAACTCTGTAAGCAAGGTATCAGGCCAACATTTCCAAGGGGCTTTATGGCTCCGTGTTTCATAAAGCCAACCTTCGTTCCTCAAAGCTGTCTGGTCACATCTGAGTCTATGAATGTCACTCTCAAATATGACATTCCAGTCAAAGCCTTGGTAAAATAACCAGTATTTCCGATGGTGACCTGTTACAAGATGAACAGATTCTTATTGAACTTATGCAAACAATTGTAATTGCCATCAGGGAAAGAATACTCACTGAGAGGTTTTGAATTTCAGGGGAGTTATGCAGAGAGAAAAGATAAATGCTTCAGGGTATAAATGAATACTTTATGACATTTCTGTATATCATAGATATCTTAAGAGAAATTTTCCTTAATCTGGAAGAGCAAACATTAGAGAACCAGCCATATTTTCAACAAGAATCACAAAACTGTAATCTTCCTCAGTTCATTTAATCCCATGTTCCTAATTCTTGCTCAATTTGAATGCAGCTTTTTAGTTCTGGAAATTCTTACCCATTTTAGTATTAATCTTAAAGATGTCGAATACCTGTATTTGTCCCCAAGGTTCTTTTTTATAAATCTCCTTGAAGAAGAAACACGTTTTGTGAGAGAATAACAAAAATCTCAGAAACAGGCATCGTTAAAGATCTGATGAGAGTTCATTATGATGCAATTGACAAAGAAATCTGGTTATTTCTGTGACACATAACACTGTGACACATAATCAGAATATAAGTGATGACCTTATACCAAAACATTAAAACTTTTGGAATTGCATATATATTTGGGCAGTTACAACATTTATCTGTGCAATACAACCTAAGGGTTACCATTGCACGACAGTGCCTTTCCAAGTAACTTAGCATCCCAAATAAAAGGGCCTAATTGGTCAAAAAAGACTTTCATTTATCATTTAAATCCTGGGAAGTTTGCTAAAACCTTAGGAAGTTATAAGTACATCGTAAATAGGATTACAGATCATTACAAATCTTAAAACTTTATTTATTCAACCAAGGTGGCAATAAAAGAACCTAAAGGTGAATGTATAGCATTATATAGTTGTTACCAAAACCTAGTTCCTTTAACATTGAGAAGTTTTAACTAAGTAATCAAAGACCTGATAAAGATTAAACCTAAAACTTTGGTTTGCCCAGAAGACAAGGCTTTGTTTGCATTCTTATCAAGAGCAGATCAACAGTCCAAGAAAACTTTTTTATTTGAGCAGAGAGAAAAGCAGAATTTCAACCTTAAATTCCATTCATCTCAACCTTAGTCCATCCTGAGCACACATAAAATTCCTTTCCGAAGATTTCCCTTCATGAACTTTCTACAACTTTCCTTTGCCTTCAGACTTCGTCCCAAAGCCATTTCTCTCCAAATAGCCAGTCTCATTTAGGACAAAATTACTTTCATCTACCCTCAACAAAAATGTATTTCCATTCCTTATATCTTTCTTACATACCTCCTACTTGCCTACATACAGGGTTGCTTTCCTTATTTCCATCAGTCTCAAGTACACTTAGCAGAATTTTAACTCTTAGGAAACCTTAGTCTCCAATTGAGGACTTAGTAACCAACTGAGAGGTGTTTACACCAGAATTTTTTTACATGGTAAATTCATGAACCAATTAAGTACAAAGCATGTTTTCCAATAGGTCCAAATAGCCTTAATTTCTCTGCAATAAGAAGTTAGAAACACAAACCCGTGTCAGTAGTCAAAGCTTTAGCAACTTATTCTATTTGGAAAATACCTAGATCTCCAAGGGGGTGCACTTTACTCCTTGACCTTGAGGATGGGAGGAGGAGCCAATGGTGATGAGGTACTGAGGAGGGTATAGGAACCAGTTACGTAGACCACACCCAAGCTGGTGCAGAAACAGCAGGGGTAGGGGGAAGGCAGAAGAGGCAAGGTGCCAGTAGAAGGCAGAGAAGGAAAACCTAATTCAAAACCTTAACTCAGAGGAGCAGACGCCATGTTTTGATTGTTCCACCAAAGTGGAAATATGGAGTCCACATCAGTCCAGAGAAGACTGGGAATTTCCCCGAAATGAATGGAGTTTCAGCAACTGCTTGGGAACATTCTTTAAAGTCCCCATCCCGAGGTAGACTAACCACAGTTGGCTCCAATTATAACTGTTAACCTGGGAAATGAGGGAGAATCCCTCACATCTATTAGGCAGAGGAACAGGGGGAGAGAGCCAGGGTCCCCTTCAGTATGATTCTATCTCGGCCAGACCAATACGGTTCCCTTCTTGAGATTCCTCCTGATATCGGCTGGGTTTCTGGGACTTTCCTTGGTTGAGACATTTATTCTTTCAATGTCCTTTCTCCTTGCAGTAGGCCCACTGACCCCTTGCTAAGGAAGTTCTGGGCCTCCCCCCTTTTGGCGGCTAGACTTTCCCCATCCTTTTGTCACGACTCTCTTGTGCCTCTGGAGCAAAGAGGGTGTAAGCCTCGCATCGCCTCTCATGATAATCCCCGGGGGAATCCCCTTGCTGCTGGTCATATTCATGGGTTTCTCAGCCCCTGCTCTGATCCCCCAGAGGAGAGCCTCTTCGTACCGGTGGGGGGAGGGAGCCCGGTGAGTCATAAGGTGGCAGAAAGACAGGATCTTCCTCCGGGTCTCCTGCACACACTAGGGAAGTGGTGGGTTGCTTCTTTGGCTCCCTGGGTGAGTCTCTGGATAAAGCAACTAAAACCTTTGCCTGGTTCTGCTTGCTATGGATGAATTGCACCCACAGCGGAGGATTTCAGGCAATTTCAAGCCAGTAGTTGATGTATGGAAGTTGATCAGGGTGACCTGGGTCTCTGGAGACAACATGCCAGATGCAGCGGACCATTGGGACATCCAAGGTTCCCTCAGAGGACCCTACTACAGCAAAAGTGGGCCATTCTAACTCACATAGGGTCCTTAACATGCCAGCATTTATCTTAATTCCATAGTCTCCCAAAAACCCCTTCTTTGCTCTGTCCCGACCCCATGTTCCCATGAGGTGGAGTCACAAAGACAGACAGAGGGATAGGGGTGTCCCCTCTAATGAGGAGACCGGTCAGATGCCCATCTGTCCGTGTCCTGAAGGAACTTAGGGGACGTTTAGCCATAGCGGTCTCAGCTTTGTGACTTACGATCAGAAACTATTCCGATGCCACCACAGAGTGTGTGCCATTCACCACGGAATCGCAGACGAGCCCACTCAGACTCCATGGGCTTCTGGGGACCTTAAGGATGCCTGCCCGTGGAGGCACAGAAGCAAAGTCGGCAAGCAAGCTAGACCGAGTCACACATTCACACTCACATACACACCAGAGGTTATTACATTCCCTCTCACAGAATTCCTACCTGTGAGACTTCTGAGGTCTCTGGGGGGTGATCAGGCCCCCCTTCCACTCTTGTGAGTGGGCCTGGCTAGATTGGGCCCCAGCCTTACCGGTTCCGACGTCGGGTCCAGGTCCTCACCTGCCAAGTCTCCTCCAGTCCGGCAGGAATGGCGGAGCAGGGTTGGCCCGGGGCGACCAAGTGGGAGACTGCTGAAATTCAGGCAGGGTGCGCCTTCTCCCTTGCGAATCCTCATTCCATCACCACCTCGTCATTCTCCTAAACCAGTGGCAACAATGGGCCAGCGCAGTTGGGTTTCCCAATCAGGGAACCAAATATGTTAGGGAACCAGGATGGAACGCTGGCGGAAAAACCAAGCGGCACTCGGAGGTGGAGATCTCGGTGGATCAGAGGTTTATTTAACACTGGTGGGCTCAGAGGAGACCGTTTCTCCAAAGATCTGAGCGCTGAATGCAAGTGGGAAGGGTAATTTATAGTTGTCAGCTTCCATAGGGTTTTGGCACGCGCGCGCCCGCTCCACAAACAGGGCAAGAAGAACCCGGAAGAGGGGTCTCCAAGCTAGAGACCAGAGCTTGTTTTAGTCCCGTCGGCCATCTTATGGTGTAAAACTTTATTCATTTTCCCAACAGTTTCTCAAGAATGTTATCCTCTTTTTGAAGCCAGAGCCTCCCATAATCTTTACCATCAAAACTGGCAAGCTCTAAGAAAACAATTTACCCTTATTGTGAATGAGGCCAAACAAATCATTTACTTCTGCTCAGACTGTTAATTACTATCCCTTGAATTCCTTCCCAGCAGGAACAAAACCCCGGGGCCTCAAGCCTAGTGAGATTTGGCAGACTGATGTTAACGTTTACCCTGCATTTGGTAAACATAAGTATATCCGTGCATCTATAGATACTTATTCAGGTGTTATTTTTGCCTCAGCTCATACAAAAGAAAACACCAAAGTGATCATTCAGCATCTTCTGCATGCTATTGCAGCCTGGGGCTTCCCCCACACAATTAAGACAGATAATGGCCCAGACTATGTCTCCTCTTCATTTCGTGACTTCTGTGCCTTATGGAATATCTGACATATTACAGGTATTGCTTAAAACCCACAAGGCCAAGCTATTATAGAACGAGCATATAGTGCTCTAAAAACCATGTTAAAAAATAACAACAACAAAAACAAAAACAGAAAAAGGGAACATACCCATGGCGGTCTACATTACAACCTCAACTTCTCCTTGACCATGCTATGATTACTCTTAATTTTTTAAATCTTGACCCTCAGGGACTGACTACTAACCGAATGGCACTTTTCAAAACGAAGAGAAGCCCTTTCACCCTATGGTGCCGTACAAAACCCCCAAAGGGGGACCCACATGGTCTGGGCCCACTAAACTTCTCACCTGGGGTAGAGGATAATGCTTGTGTTCTTTCAGATTCTGGACTTCTGTGGAACCCCTCTCAGTTGGTGAAGCTGTACCATGGCGTGGTGGAGACCCCCAGGATATCTTCCAGTGAACCAAAAATTCCAGAGAATGACTCTGAGTGAGCGGTCACCAGCCCCCTTTTTCAAGATGGATGAAGCCTCTTTATGGACTGCTCATGCTGAAGCCACTCCAGAAACGCAAGTCTTTGCCCCTGATATAACATGAGGAAGCCTTAAATGCCTGTCTAACCAGGCCGGCATCCTCTTACAACACAATGGTATTACATACACTCCTGACTCGCACCTGATGGCCATGATCTCCATCATTGACAGAAATTCAATACGAGCAACACTGATTCTACTCCTTGCCCTCATTTGCCTAGGCCAAGGTCAATATTCATATTTGGCTCATCCCCTTAACCCACCTATATTCAATAGCCTAGCCCTCCTAGGCCAGGATATGCCTATTAGCAATACTGACACTGAGTTCATGGGAGGAGCCAACCTTAACCCTCCCTTCCAAACTAAACAAGAACATTGGGTTTATATGCCGAGACCTGAATGGTGGCTTACTTCAGTATGTGTGTTACTAAACTTAGCAATTTATCTGCCTGCCTTAAACTAAAAATCAACTGGTTTTTACATGTACAGCCCAAAACTTCTACCAGGCCAATTTTACCTTTTTCTCAGCCACAAGCTTTGATATACCGCAAAAAAAAAAAAAAAAAAAAAAAAAAAAAAAAAAAAAAACAAGCATATCTCACACTCCTAATGTTATAGCTTGCTCCAGTCTCAAATATTCAGACCACCCCTGGAACAACATTCCTTGGGCAACCTGTTATGGAGAGACTGAGCATAATCTTCACTGGGGTAATTGGACTATTATTGACAGGGGTCCTAGAGGACATCTTGAAACAAAATATTCTAATAAGACCATATCCTTTGGCCAGTCTAGTAAGGAGGATATTTTTTTGGAAAGATGGAGGCTTGTCTGGCCCTATAATTTCTGCATATAAAGGGAAATTAAAAGGACCTTGGCTTGTTAGTCTTTGGAAGCTAGGTCTTCCCTTCTTCTTCACACTACAATTAGCCACGGTGAAATTTATGTAAAATGACATGTTAACTTAACTTGGGCCTCCCTGCACAATGTCCAACTTGCATGGACTACTAATTGTGTCCCTTCTCCCTACGTTCTCTTTGCTACCTCCACCTTACAGGTCCAACAACTGGAAACTAATTATAATATCTCTACTTCTCAGGGCTGGTTTATGTCCTGCATAAGTAATAATATCATCACCCAATTAAATATATCCTCCTAGTTAGTACTTAGACACCATGTCTCAGCCTGGGTTCCTGTTAAATAGGTCTGAGCCCTATATGCATCCATCAGGACTAGGTGTGCATGTCAAGCTTATTTGACACTGGCACTCTGCTGCATGGCAGAAAAGATTTGTTGGCCTGTTAATCACGGGCATCTTCACAGCAGTAGGCATTATTGCCTCTGCCTCTGTAGCTGGAGTCAGCCTGCATCATACTATCCAGACAGCCCATGTGCTTAATAAGTTTATGATAAATACTACCAAAGAGTCTGTAAGCCAGACTTCCATTGATAAACAACTTTTGGCCCCCCTCGAAGCTCTTGAGACTGCAATGGAATTTACTGGAAAGAGACAAGATGTGGGAGATGCAGGAGAGAAGCATCAAAGGAAAAGACTTCAAAAGGGAAGGGCTGGAGAAGGTGCAAGGCCTTAGGACATGTTTACACAGCTGAAGGTGGCTGCTGCTAGTAAGGAACGCCTAGAGCCATTAACATTGTCCAGGGCTGGATCCTCCTTGACACCTGACCCTTCCTAGCGTTATAGAAACCAAGTAACTTGAAATTCAACCTTGAAAAGCTAAACCATTAGATTGATTAACACACTTGCTTAGCTGACTTTATGCACGTAGTCTTTAGCAATTATCCTAATAAAAAGAAGCTTCATTCTGGAGTCGGGACCTCATTCAGACTGGAGTATGAGGATCTTCACTTAACTGCACTTTGTTTGCAGACTCATTTTTTGCGACTCTGGCCATACTCCCTGCAACAACAAGAGGCCTTGTTACTTCACTCTAAGCTGCCCTGTGACCCTAACTACCAGCATATCTGCATGACTGGCATTCCTTATAGTCATCCCCTGGCTTGGGAAGCTGTCCTGTCCAGACACACCTCCGCCGTGTCTTTTCTTCCCACCCCTCTGACAATATAGAAGATTTAGATATGACTTTGCGCCAACAGCTACAATATGCAGAGGATAGGCTTAAAAATAAATGGGCTGATTCCTTGGGAATGTGGCGTGATGTAAATCCTTTCTCACTTGCGGCTAGCACCCATCTCAAATTCTGGGTAACTTGGGGAAGTGGAATGCTTTCACTATGCCTCTTTTTGTGTCTTTGCAGAACCACTCTTCAAGCCATCCAAAAGCAAAACAAGGACCAGGCGCTTATCATGACGGCCCTCAAACACAAAACTAGAAGAACCAAAGAAACAAAAAAGGTGAAACTGTGGGGAATAAGCTTAGAAATTCCCTGGGTTTATACCAATGGGTTAACAAGGCATAAAGAATTACAAAGCCATAGGATGCTCACACCCAAGTTTGGGTAAACAAGATTAGGTAAATAAGTATAGAGAAGGCGGGGCAGAAGCCCCAGTATAGAGAGGGCAGGGCAAAGGCCCCAATATAGAACATAGGTATATGAAATAAACAAGATTAGGAGCGGGGTGGGGGGAAGAGCGAGAGGAGGGGGCTCTCTCTCTCTCTCTTTCTCCCCCCCCCCCAGGAGTTCAGGGCAAAATTGCCCCCAATTTAGTACCGTAGCAGAAAACTGCTTTCACAGGAAGGACGGACCAAGTTAAGTAAATGGGTAAATTGGGCTATGGACCACTGCTCTGTGCTATGGGTGAAGCTGTCCAGAGCAGAGATGATTAACAAAAGAAAGGTGCCTTGTTAACCCTGAGGTCACGTGTCCTGTCTCAACCCCTAGGCTACCTAAGATAAGCAGAGGCAGTGCCTCATGTCCACTGTAAACAATCTTCTGCCCAGCTGCCCAGCACCAGGATTTTGTTTTGTATTAACCCAAACCCTTAACCCCGAATGTCTTCAAGACCCCCTTTCCCTCACGTCCATGCGTTAATGTACACAGAACCATTGTCTCTTTGTGCACATCCATCACCATGTTTGTAAGCCTTCTGATCCTAATAAAAATGTGGAAAGGATCCTTATTTAGGACTCTTGTCTTTCCCTGGACATTAGCCATCTCTCGCTTTTATTCCTGCATCCTGATTTCTTGATATACAAGAAAGAACTTTAGAATTAGTGTCTACAACATGACCAATTTAATGCAATCCTTATCTTAACATCAGGAGCATTTTTCACAGAGGTAGAAAAAACAATCCTAAAATTTGGATGAAAGCACAAAAGATCCTGAAAAGCCAAAGCAACCTTGAAAAAGAAAAGCATCACAATTCCAGAAATCAAGCTATATGGCAAAGCTGTAGTGATCAAGGCAGTATGGTACTGGCACTGAAATAGACACATAGAAAATGGAACAGAATTGAAAAGCCAGAAATGACCCCACAGCTATATGGTCAATTGATATTCAACAAAATAGGAAAAAAAATATCCAATGGATAAAAGACAGTGTCTTCATTAAATTGTGGTGGCAAAACTGGATGTTAACATGCCAAAGAAAGAAACCGGACCACTTTCTTACACCATACAAGGACAAATTCAAAAAATAGCAATGACCTAAACGTGAGACCAGAAACCACAAAAATCATAGAGAACACAGGCAGAAACATCTTTGACATTGGCCCAGGCAACTTCTTCCTAGATATATCTCGTGAGGTAAGGGAAACGAATGCAAAAGTAAACTATTTTGACTTCATCAAAATATAAAGCTCCTGTATAGAGAAGGAAACAATGAACAAAACTGAAGGCAACCTATGGAATGGGAGAAGGTGTTTGCAAGTGACATATCTAATAAAAGGTTAATATCCAAAATATATAAAGAACTTATGAAAGCCAACACCCAAAAAACCAAATAATTCAATTAAAAAAAAATGGGCAGAAGACATAAACAGACATTTCACCAAAGAAGATAGATGGCAAACACATCAATGGAAAGTTGCTTATCATGACTTATCACCAGGAAAATGCAAATCAAAACTATAATGAGAGGGAGGGGCCAAGATGGCAGAACAGCATGGAAGTTTTTTACATCTCTCATCTCTGAAATGCAGCTAGTGCAGCACCGAACCATTTTGCACACCTGCACACCTAGAAAACTGATTTAAGGATTAACAATACAATCTGCACCACTTGAACCACAGAACATGGCAGGTACATGGCACGGAGAGGTGAACTGGGGGAGATAGAAGCCGAGGAAGGTAGGGAGCTGTTTTTAATTGCCGAGAGAGGATGGAGACAGGGGAGAGTACAGGAAAAGCACTTCCTCCGAAAGCAGCTGGAGAGAAAGAGAAAGAGTGGAAACACCCATAAGGGACTGAACAAGAAAGGGAGAAAGAAGAAAGGAGAATGGAGAAAGGAGAGGGGTTTAAATACCTTTAAGAAGCTATAAACAGTGGAGGGCAGAGTCTGAAACTCAGCAGCTCCATACTGGGTAGAGCTCTGGTGAGAGGGGTGAATCACCAGGAGCAGACACCAAGGTCAGAGAGGTCCTCAGGCCACAAGGGGAGAGGGGGTTCCACTGCTGGGAGGAGATTTGGTAGAGGCTGTGTGGCCTCCCCACAGGCAAAGGTCCCAGTGGATCCCAGAGAACAGCCACGTTTATTGGTGTTGGAATAAGGACTCTAAGGGTGAAGCCTGGCACCAGGTGTGTGTTGTGATTTACCATAATCCCTGAAATGCTGCTGCTATACGATCACAGGAAATTTTTCTGGGGTGGGCTTGCACCCAGTCATAGTCTTCGGGCATCTGCAGCATTGTGGTCATGCGAACATTCCTGGGGGCAGGCTGGTACTCGGCCACTGCCTGGTGAGACCCTCTCCCAGAGGATCTGAGCGAGTCAAAGCCACAGGGCCCTCAAAAGTGAAGGGCTTGAGGGGTGCCTGGATGCCTCAGTCGGTTGGGCATCGGACTTCAGCTCAGGTCATGATCTCACAGTCTGTGAGTTTAAGCCCCGCGTCAGGCTCTTTGCTGACAGCTCAGAGCCTGGAGCCTGCTTCAGATTCTGTGTCTCCCTCTCTCTCTGCCCATCCTGTGCTCATGCTCTGTCTCTCTCTGTCTCAAAATGAAATTTAAAAAAAATTATTATTATTATTTTTTTAATTTAAAGTGAAGGGTTTGGAAACACAGCCCCATCTGAGATAAAACTTGGGAAGGAGGTACCGCCTGGCAGGCTGAAGGCTTGGTTATGGACAGTGTAGAAGTGGGGAGTGGACAGAAGCTGGAGACAAAGGAGGGGTGCTTGATTGCTGGTCAGAGAGAGCACAGAGTTCTGATGCTAGAGACTGGATAGCTGGGAGACACCAGTTTCACCCCTCCCACACATGCATATACACACACACACGCCACAAAGATCCACCCCAGTAAACTAAGAAGCACAATCCAGTAGAGAACAGAGCTGCTAAACCAAGCTCCATCCAGCTGGGACAACCAAGCTCTAGAGGAAGGCCACAAGTCTATCCACCTGCTTAGTTTACAGACTGTGAAGTGCTTCATAGTTTAACTTCTAGGAGGAACTGGATGTAATCAAAATTTTATTTCATTCCGTTTGCTGGTCCATGCAGTCATTTTTTTTTTATTTTTCTTTTCTTATTCTTAATTACAGAAGGAGAAAAAATATTTTTAGTTTCTGTTTTTATAAAAAAAAAATTCTTTCATTTTTCTCCTATACTATTTACTTTTTGTAAATTTTAAAAATTCCATTTTACTTTCATCATTTTATTTTATTGTATTCATTTTTTTAAACTTTCACAGGTTTTCCTCCCCCCCCCCCTTTTTTTTTCTTTTTAGACATGCAATCTCTAATGGATGCTACGGTGACAAGAGTGAATGAAGCAGGGCAGCAAATCAGCGATATAGAGGACAAACTTATGCAGAATAATGAAGCAGAAGAAAAGAGGGAAACGAAGGCAAAAGAGCATGACAATAAGAATCAGAGAACTCAGTGACTCATTAAAAAGGAATAACATCCAAATAGTAAGGGTCCCAGAAGGTGAAGAGAGGTAAAATAGGGTAGAAGGTTTATGTGAGTAAATATAGTGGAAAACTTTCCTAACCTGGGGAAAGACACAGACAGCAAAATCCAGGATGCACAGAGAACTCCCATTAGATTCAACAAAAACCAACCATCAAAAAGGCATATCATAGTAAAATTCACAAAATACTCAGGGAAGGAAAGAATCATGAAAGCAGAAAGGGACAAAAAGTCCTTAATACACAAAGGAAGACAGGTCAGGTTTGCAGCAGACCTATCCACAGAAACTTGGCAGGCCAGAAAGGAGTGGCAGGATATATTCAATGTGCTGAATTGGAAAAATATGTGACGAAGAATTCTTTACCCAGAAAGGCTGTCATTCAAAACAGAAGACGAGATAAAAATTTCCCAGAGAAACAAAAAATAAAGGAGTTCGTGACCACTAAACCAGCCCTGCAAGAAATTTTAAGGGGGACTTTCTGAGTGGAGAAAAGATGAAACAAAAGCAAAGAGAGCAAAGACAACAAAGACTAGAGATGAACCGAGAACACCACCAGAAACTCCAACTCTACAGGCAACATAATAGCAATAAATTCATATCTTTCAGTACTCACTCTAAATGTCAATGGCCTAAATGCTCCAATCAAAAGATATCTATGGTAGCAGAATGGATAAGAAAACAAGATCCATCTATATTCTGTTTACAAGAGACATACTTTAGACCTAAAGACACCTTCAGATTGCAAGTAAGGGGATGGAGAACCATCTATCATGCTAATGGTCAACAAAAGAAAGCCAGAGTAGCCATACTTATATCAGACAATCTAGACTTTAAAATAAAGACTGTAACAGGAGATGAAGAAGGGCATTATATCATAATTAAAGGGTCTATCCACCAAGAAGATCTAAGAATTGTAAATATATATTCTCCAAACGTGTGAGTACACAAATATATAAATAGATTAATCACAAACATACAGAAACTCATTGATAATTATACCATCATAGTAGGGGTCTTCAACACCCCACTTACAGTAATGGGCAGATCATCTAAACAGAAAACCAACAAGGAAACAATGGCTTTGAATGACATACTGGATTGGGTGGACTAAGGAGATAAATTCAGAACATTTCATCCTAAAGCAGCAGACTACTTATTCTTCTCCAGTGCACATGGAACATTCTTCAGAATAGATCACATACTGGATCACAAATCAGCCCTCAGCAAGTACAAAAAGATCGAGATCATACCTTGCATATTTTCAGACCACAATGCTATAAAACTCGAAATCAACCACAAGAAAAAAATTGGAAAGACAGCAAATACTTGGAGACTAAAGAACAGCCTACTAAAGAATCAATGGGCTAACCAAGAAGTTAAAGAGGAAATTGAAAAGTGCATGGAAGCCAATGAAAATGATAATACCACAGCCCAAAAATTCTGGGATGCAGAAAAGACAGTAATAAGAAGGAAGTATATAGCAATCCAGACATTCTTAAAGAAATAAGAAAGGTCTCAGATGCTCAATCTAACCATAAACCTGAGAGAACTGGAAAAAGAACAGCAAATAAAACCCCAAAACTAGCAGAAAACGGGAAATAATAAAGATTAGAACAGAAAATCAATGCCATCGAAATGAAAAAACTAAACAAAATAATAGAACAGATCAATGAAACCAGGAGCTGTCTCTTGAAAGAATTAACAAAATTGATAAACTCCTAGCAAGTTTGATCAAAAAGAAAAAGGAAAGGACCCAAATGAATAAAACACAGAATGAAAGAGGAGAGATCACAACCAACACTGCAGAAATACAAACAACAATAAGAGAATATTAGGAGCAATTATACCCCCAATAAATTGGACAATCTGGAAGAAATGGACAAATTTCTAGAAACATATAGGCTGCCAAAACTGAAACAAGAACAAAAAGAAAATTTGAGAAGACCCATAAGGGGTAAAGAAATCGAATTAATAATAAAAATAAATCTCCCCAAAACAAGAGTCCAGGGCTGGATGGCTTCCCAGGGGAATTTTGCCAAAGCTTTCAAGAAGAGTTAACACCGATTATTTTGAAGCTGTTCCAAAAAATAAAAATGGAAAACTCCCGAAGTCATTCTATGAGGCCAGCATTACCTTCATTCCAAAACCAGACAAAGACCCCAGTAAAAAGGAGAACTATCGACCAATTTTCCTGATGAACATGGATGCAAAAATCCTCAACAAGATATTAGCCAACTGGACCCAATAATACATTAAAAGAATTATTCACCAAGACCAAGTGAGATTCGTACCAGGGATGCAAACCTGTTCAATATCCACAAAACAATCAATGTGATACATCACATCAATAAAAGAAAGGACAAGACCCACATGATCTTATCAATAGGTGCAGAGAAAGCATTTGACAAAATACAGCATCTTTTCTGGATCAAAACACTCAAGAAAGTAGGTATAGAAGGATCATACCTCAAGAGCATAAAAGCTATATATGACAGAACCACCATTAATATCATTCTCGATGGGGAAAATCTGAGAGATTTCCCCCTAAGGTCAGGAACACGACAGGGATGTCCACTCTCGCCACTGTTATTCAACACGGTATTGGGAGACCTAGCCTCAGTAATCAGACAACACAAAGGAACAAAAGGCATCCAAATTGCCAAGGAGGAAGTCAAACTTTCACTCTTTGCAGATGACATGATAATCTACATGGAAATCCCAAAAAATTAATCAAAAACTTGCTAGAACTGAACCATGAATTCAGCAAAGTTGCAGGGTGTGAAGTCAATGCACAGGAATTGGTTGCATTCTTATACACCAATAATAAAGCAACAGAAAGAGAAATCGAGGAATTGATCCCATTTACAATTACACCAAAAACCATTAAATACCTAGGAATAAACTTAACCAAAGAGGTGAAAAACCTATTCACTGAAAACTATAGAAAGCTTATGAAAGAAACTAAAGAAGACACACACGGTTAAAAGGGAAAACATTTCATGCTCATGGAATGGAAGAACAAATATTGTTAAAATGTCAATGCTACCCAAAGCAGTCTACATATTCAATGCAATCCTTATAAAAATAAAACCAGCATTCTTCACAGAGCTAGAACAAACAATCCTAAAATTTGTGTGGAAGCAAAAAAAGATGCAAGATAGCCAAAGCAATCCTGAAAAAGAAAACCAAAGCCATAAGCATCACAGTCCCCAACTTCGAGACTTATTACAAAGCTGTAATCATCAAGACAGTATCGTTCTGGCACAAAAACAGACATTCAGATCAATGGAACAGAATAGAGAACCCAGAAATGGACCCACAAACGTATGGCCAACTATTCTTTGACAAAGTAGGAAAGAATATCCAATGGAATAAAGACAGTCTCTTCAGCAAGTGGTGCTGGGAAAACTGGACAGCGACATGCAGAAGAATGAACCTGGACCACTTTCTTACACCATACACAAAAATAAACTCAAAATGGATGAAAGACCTCAATGTAAGACAGGAAGCCATCAAAATCCTGGAGGAGAAAGCAGGCAAAAACCTCTTTAACCTTGGCCGCAGCAACTTCTTACCCAACACATCTCTGGAGACAAGGGAAACAAAAGCAAAAATGAACTATTGGGACATAATCAAGATTAAAATATTTTGCACAGTGAAGGAAACAATCAGCAAAACTAAAAGGCATCCAACAGAATGGGAGAAGATGTTTGCAAATGACATATCAGATAAAGGGTTAGTATCCAAAATCTATGAGGAACTTATCAAACTCAACACACAAAAAAACAAATAGTCCAGTGAAGAAATGGGCAAGAGACATGCATAGAAACTTCTCCAAAGAAGACATAGAGATGGCTAACAGACACACGAAAAAATGCTCAACATCACTCATCATAAGGGAAATACAAATTAAAACCACAATGAGATGCCACCTCACACCAGTCAGAATGGCTAAAATTAACAACTCAGGCGACAGCAGATTTTTGTGAGGATGTGGAGAAAGAGGATCTCTTTTGCACTGCTGGTGGCAATGCAAACTGGTGCCGCCACTCTGGAAAACAGTATGGAGGTTCTTCAAAAAGTTAAAAATAGAACTACCCTACAACCCAGAAATTACACTACGAGGTATTTATCCAAGGGCTAGGTCGTAAACTCTAAGTCTAAAGTTCTCTTTTGTCTAGCAAAAGAGCGAACGCAGGATTAAAACAAGAGATGGCTAATGTCCAGGAAAAAGACAAGAGCCCTGAAGAAGGGTCCTTGCCTCGTGTATTTATTCAGATCAGAAGGCTTACAAACGTGATGGGTGTGCACAAAAAAAGACAAAGAAACTGTGAACATTAACTTGAGGATGTGAGGGGGAAAAGGGGGTCTTGAAGATATACAGTGTTTGGGGTTTGAGTCAATATAAAGCAAAATCCAGGCGCCGGGAACATGGGTAGATGGTTGTTAACAGCAGACAGGAGACGCTGTGCCTGTTTATCTTTGCCAGCTTAGGGGATGAGACAGATAAGGGGAATAACCTCAGGGTTAACAAGACACCTTTTCTTTTGTTAACCATCTCCACTCTGGGCTGCTTTGCCTACAGCACAGTGGTTTAAAGTCCAATTCACCAAGTTACCTAACCTGGCCCTATTCTTCTATGAAAGCAGCTTTCTGCTATAGTACTAAACTTGGGGTGCTTTCACCCTGAATATCTAATCTCATTATTCCTATGTATTGGGCACCTTTGCACCGATTCTATTTCAGGCCTTTGCCCTTCCCTCTCTATTTTTGGGGGTTCATCACCACCTCCCTATTTTGGGGTGCCTTTGTACACCCCTATTCTTGGCACCTTTGTGCCTCCCTATTCTTGGAATGCCAATCTGTTTTTCCCAAACTCGGGTGTAAGCATTTTTTGACTTTGTGTTTCTTTATGCCTTGTAAACTCATTGGTGTAGGCCTGGGGGATTGCTAATCTTATCCCCCACAGGGATACAGGTGTGCTGTTTCAAAGGGGCACGTGCATCCCAATGTTTATAGCGGCGCTATTGACAATAGCCAAAGTATGCAAAGAGCCCAAATATTCATCAAAGGATAAATGGATAAAGAAGATGTGGTATATATATATATATATATATATATATATATATATATACACACACACACACACACAATGGAATATTACCCAGCAATCAAAAAGAATGAAATCTTGCCATTTGCAACAACGTGGAGGGAACTAGAGGGTATTATGCTAAGTGAAATTAGTCAATACAAGAAAGACAAATATCATACGACTTCACTCATATAAGGACTTTAAGATACAAAACAGATGAACATAAGGGAAGGGAAGCAAAAGTAATATAAAAAGAAGGAGGGGGACAAAATGTAAGAGACTTTTAAATACAGAGAACAAACTGAGGGTTGCTGGAGTGGGTGTTGGTGGGGGGATGGGCTAAATGAGTAAGGGCCATTAAGAAAGACATTTGTTGGGATGAGCACTGGGCGTTATACACAAGGGATGAATCACTGGAATCTACTAAAATCATTTTTACTATATGATAACTAACTTGGATGTAAATTAAAAAATATATATATATCCTGCCCAAATAACTACAATGAGATATCACTGCACACCAGTCAGAGTGGCTGAAATCAACAACACAAGAAACAACAGGTGTTGGCAAGGATGTGGAGAAATAGGAGCACTCTTGCACTGTTGGGGGAAGTGCAAGCTGGAGCAGCCCGTATTGAAAACAGTATGGTGGTTCCTCAAAAAGTTAAAAATGGAACTATGCTAGGATCCAGTCATTGCACTACTGCGTATTTACCAAATAACACAGGCATTAATTCAAAGTGATACCTGAATCCCTATGTTTATAACAGTAGAATTTACAATAGCCAAGATATGGATGCTTCCCAAGTGTCCATTGATAGACAAATGGAAGAAGTGGTATATATACCCAATGGAATGTTATTCAGGCATAAAAAAAGAACGAAATCTTGCCATTTGCAATGGCATGGATGTAGATAAAGAGTATAATGCAAAGTGAAATAAGTCATCAGAGAGACTCAGATAACTAACTGGGATTAAAATAACAAGGTAAAAAATAGTGTATTTCTTGGTTCGTCTGACTCTTTTTTTTTTCCTTTGCTCAATTTTTCCCCTTAAATTCCATCTATGAGTGAAATCAGATGGTATTTGTCTTTCTCTGACTGACTTATTTGGTTTAGCATAATACAATCTAGCTCCATCCATGTTGCTGCAAATGACAAGATTTCATTCTTTTTAATGGCTGAGTAATGTTCCTTTGTATATATTTATAAACTACATCTTCTTTATTCATTCATCTGTTGATGGATACTGGGGCTGCTTCCATACTTTGCCTGTTGTAAATAGCGTGGCAAGAAATGTAGGGGTGCATATATCCCTTTGAATTGTACTTTTGTTTTCTTTGGGTAAATACGCGCTAGTGCATGAGGAACCTTCATACCGTTTTCCACAGTGGCTGCGTCAGTTTGCACTTCCACCAACAGTCCATGAGGTTTCCTGTTTCTCCACATCCTCTACAACAATTGTTGGTTCTTGTGTTTGTGATTTTAGCCATTGTGATAGGTTAAGGTGATATATCATTGTGCTTTTGATTTGCAATTCCCTGATGATGAGTGACGTTGAATATCTTTTCATCTGTGTGTTTGGTCAAGTGAATATCTCCATTGGAGAAATATCTGTTCATGTCCCCTGCCCACTGTCTAATTGGATTATTTTTTTGGGTTTTGATATGTGTACATGATTCATATGTTTTAGATACTAACCCTTAATCAGACATGTCATTTGCAAATATCTTCTCCCATTCTGTAGGTTGTCTTTTAGGTTTGTTGTTTGTTTCCTTCACTGTGCAGAAGCTTTATATTTTGATGAAGTCACAGTAGTTTGTTCCAGCTTTTGTTTCCATTGCCTCAGAACTTATATCTAGAAAATGTTGCTATGTCGTTGTTGGAGACATATGTTGTTGCTATGTTGTTGGAGAAATTACTGCCTCTGTTGCCTTCTAAGATTTTTATAGTTGACAGTCTCACATTTAGGTACTTAGTTCATTTTGAATGTATCTTGGCATGGTGTAGGCCAGTGGAACATTTTCCTCATTTCCCTTGTAGCCATCCAGTTCTCCCAACATCATTTCTGGAAGACGCTTTTTTATTTTTTACCCCCACTGCATATTCTTTCCTCCTTTGTCAAGGATTAATTGACCATAGACACATTAGTTTTTCTGATTTTCTATTGTATTCCATCCATGTATGTGTTTTTGTTTTGTTTTGTTTTGTTTTGTTTTGTTTTGGTGCCAGTATCACACTGCTTTCATGGCTACAGCTCTGTAATATAACTTGAAGTCCAGAAACGTGATGCCTCCAATTTTTGCTTTTCTTTTTCAAGATTGTTTTGGCTATTCAGAGTCTTCTGTGGTTCCATACAAATTTTAGGATTATTTGTTCTACTTCTGTGAAAAATTGTGTTGGTATTTTCAAAGGGAATGTCTTAAATCTATAGATTGCTTTGGGTAGTATGGACATTTTAATAACACTTTTTCTTCCAATCCATGAGGATGGAATATCTTTCCAATTGTTTGTGTTGTTTTCGATATATTTTTTTTCAATATTTTATCGAGTGAAGTTACCCCTGGGTATTTTATTATCTTTCTTGTGATATGGATGGGAGTGCTTTCTTAACTTCTCTTTCTTTTGCTTCATTTTGGAATATAAAATGCCATTAAAAACTGCGTATAAACTTAGGGTTGATGGGGGGTGGGAGGGAGGGAAAGTGGGTGATGGGCATTGAGGAGGGCACCTGTTGGGCTGAGCACTGGGTGTTGTATGGAAAGCAATTTGCCAATAAATTTCACACTAAAACAATAATAGCCATATGGCAAAGATAGGACAAATTTGTATCCATATTTATTCAGTCTGAAGCATCACTCCATAGTTTACTCAAAAATAAGAAAACATAGTTTTCAGTAAAAAAAAATGCTATGGATTTCTATATGGTGACTCTGTATCCTGAAACCTTACTAAATTCATTTACCAGTTCTAGTAGTTTCCCCCCACCCCAGTGGAGTGTTTAGTGTTTTCTGTATATAGCATCATGTAGTCTGAAAATTGTAAACATTTTACTTCTTCTTTTATAATTTGGATGCCTTTGTTTTCCTTCCTCTTCACTCCTGTGGCTTGGACTACTAATACTTTGTTAAATAATAATGGTGAGAGTGGATATCCTTGTCTTGTCCCTGACCTTAGGGGAAATGTTTTCCGTTTTTCACCATTGATATAATGTTAGCTCTGTGTCTGTCATATATGGTCTTTATTATATTGAGGTATGTTCCCTCTAATTCCACTTTGTTGAGGGTCTTTATCATGAATGGATGTTATACCGTGTCAAATGCATTTTCTGCATCTGGTGAAATGACCACATAGTATTTATCCTTCCTTTTATTGATATGTTTTATCAAATTCATTTTCTTTTTGTCATAAATGTGTATTGAAGATCAATTGTGCATAATATGCTACCTTTTACCTATGCACAGGGCAGGAAACTAGCAGGTATATTGTAATTGATTCTATTTCTTTTCTCTTTTTTATAAACGTTTTTATTTATTTTTGAGAGAGACAGACAGAGTGTGAGTGGGGCAGAGGCAGAGAGAGACACATAATACAAAGCAAGCTCCAGGCTCTGAGTTGTCAGCACAGAGCCCCACATGGGGGTCAAACCCACGAACCACAAGTTCATGACCTGAGCCAAAGTCAGATGCTTAACTGACTGAGCCACCCAGGTGCCCCTGTAATTCATTATATTTTTTAAAAATTGGAAGTTTAAAACAGAAATTGATAAAAGAATCAGTACATATAAGGTGACAGAGGGGTAGTCTAGGATGGAAGGAGATGATGTATATTCTCCTAAAAATTATAATACATACTTACAGGCTCCGTGAACTGAACAGCACAAGAAACAATGAAGAATGCAGTAGCAATGAGCAACTCTAGTTGTCTTGCGACAGATTACCTTACTGGTGATGACAAGAAAATTCCTGACTGACAAGTTGAAATCACATTTCTAGGGGAGTTTGAAGTTGTCACTAGGTTAGTAATTAAGCCCAGTTCTGTGACTTGGGCTAGCATAAATGATTCCATCCTGGGCCTGTAGTTTTCTTTTTGACACCATCAAGATATGGCTCCAACCTAACATCATTCACCATAAGCTGACAGACTCTTATGCTTCTTCCTTAAAAAAAAAAAAAATTAGAAATTCATTTATTTTGAAAGACAGAGAGAGTGAGGGATTGTCAGAGAAAGAGTGAGAGAGAGAGAATCCCAAGCAGGCTCCATGCTGTCAGCGCAGAGCCAGACATTAGGGTCAACTCCATGAACCATGAGATCATGACCTGAGCTGAAATCAAGAGGCAGATGCTTGGGGCACCTGGGTGGCTCAGTCGGTTGAGCGTCCGACTTCGGCTCAGGTCATGATGTCACAGCTCGTGAGTTCGAGCCCCGTGTCAGGCTCTGTGCTGACAGCTCAGAGCCTGGAGCCTGCTTCTGCTTCTGTGTCTCCCTCTCTCTCTTCCCCTAACCCACTCGCATTCTGTCTCTGTCTCTGTCAGAAAAATAAATAAACATTAAAAAAAATTAAAAAAGAAAAAGAGTCGGATGCTTAACTAACTGTGTCACCCAGGCACCCGGAGTCTTACTCTTCTTCCTAAGTGTACTGGTTATAACTGTGTGCTCTGGGAACAGACGAGGATTAAACCCTAGTTCTCTACTTACAAACAGGAGGAGCTTGATGACTTTTGTTTCAGCTCACAGTTACTCAATTCCCTCATTTGCAAAATTGCAATTATGTTTCTGAGTGCAGAAAAAAGAGTTTAAAACAAACATAAATCTGATCTTCCTCATCCTGTAATGTGTTGTTGATTCCTTGTGATGTATTTTTTGTACTTATTGACTCTTTCATCTCTGACTGGTTCTTTTTGTGTTTTTATATCTTTGTTGAAGTTCTGACTGAGTTCATCCACTCATTTCTCAAGTCCAGTGGGTCATCTTTATGACCATTACTCTGAATTCTTTATGGGGTGTGTTATTTATCTCCATTTCATTTAGCTCATTTGCTGTGATTTTTCTGTTGTTTCTGCACTTGAGATATAGTCCTGTCTTCTCTAACTCTCTGTGTTTTTTTTCTATGCATTAGGGAGGTCATCTACATCTCCTGGTCTTGAAGGGAGTGGCCTTCTGTAGAAGAGTTCTTGTGGTACCCTGTACCACAATCCTCCCAGCCACTAGAACCAGGAACCCCAAGGGTACTTCTTAGGTGGTCTTCACGTGCTCTACTGTTTTGGCTGAGCCATATTTGCCTTCAGCCAAGCTGCTGCAATGATCCACTTTGCCTGCTGTGGGTGCACTGGCAGACTTTGTGCCATGTGTAGCTGATTAGCCTATCTGAGGTTGCTATAGGCAGGTAGGTGGGTAGGGCAGCATGCCGGCTAGCTGTCTGCCATTACCCTCTCTGCCATAGTTTCTGGTGCACTGAATAGCAGGTCTTGCTTGGTGCATGGCCAACTGAGAGGCTTTCATTGGTTGGTGGGGGGGGGGGAGTCCAACAGTCAGACTAGGTGTTTGCAATCTGTCTTTCTGGCACAGCTATGGATGCACCCCATGTATATCAATAGATAAATCACACAGCCAGAAAATTGATGAGGAGACAGTAGCTTTGAGTGACACAATTCACCAGATGGAATTAATAGATATATAGAGAACATACTATTCAAAACCAGAAGAATACACAAACTTTTCAAGTGCACATGGAATATTTTTCAGGATAGATCCCATGTTAGGCCACAAAACAAGTCTCAAATTTAAGAAAATTGAGAGCATATCAAACATCATTTCTAAGCACAACAGTATGAAACTAGAAATAAGTTACAGGAAAAATCTGAAGAGAAAACAAATACATGGAAGCTAAACAACATGCTATTAAACAATGGGTGTCCCAACCAAAAAAATCGGAGGGGATATTTAAAAAATGTGGAAACAAATGAAAATGAAATCACAACAATCCAAAATCTTTGGGATGCAGCAAAAGCAGTTCTAAGAAGGATGTTTACAGTGATACAGGCTTACCTCAACAAGCAAGAAAAATCTCAAGGAAACAACCTAACTCTACACCTAAAGTAGCTAGAAAAAGAAGTCCAAAGCTAGTAGAAGAAAGGAAATAGTAAAGATTAGAGTGCAAATAAGTGAAATAAAGACTAAAAACAAACAAACAAACAAACAAATAAAAAAATAGAAAAGATTGATAAGACCAGCAGTTGATTCTATCAAAAATAACACTGCAAACCTTAGCCCGACTCAACAAGAAAGAAAGAGAAAGGATTCAAAGAAATAAAAGCAGAAATGAAGGAGGAGAAACAAATCGGAAACCAAAGAAATACAAAGGATCATAAGAGTATATTATGAAAAATTATATGGCAACAAATTGGACAATCTAGAAGAAATGGATCAATTCCTAGAGACATACAGTCTTCCAAAAATGAACCAGAAAGAAATAGAGAGTTTGAACAGACCAGTTAACAGACATGAAATCAAATCAGTGATCTTAAAGCTCCCAACAAACAAAAGTCCAGGACTAGATGGCTTCAGAGGTGAATTCTACTAATACTTAATGAAGACTTAATAACTATTCTTTTCAAACTATTCCAAACAATAGGAGAGAATGTAAAATGTCCATATTCATTCTAAAAGGCCAGCAAAAACCCTGATACCAAAACAAGAAAAACATACTACAGGGGCACCTGGGTGACTCAGTCAGTTAACCATCCGAATCTTGATTTCAGCTCAGGTCGTGATCTCACGTTTTGTGAGTTCCAGCCCCACATCGGTGGCGGGGGTGGGGGGGAAAGGATATAAGCATGAAGCATGCCTGGGATTTTTTCTCTCTCCCTCTCTCTGCCCACCCCCAGCTCTCTCTGTTTTTCAAAATAAATAAATAAACTTAAAAAATACACTACAAAGATAGTGAAAGCAAGAGCAAGAAATAGAAAAACTACCAGCAAATATATATGATGAGCATAGATGCAAAAGTCCTGAGCAACAAAATATTAGTAAACCGAATTCAATAGTTCATTAAAAAAGTCACTCACCGTGATCAAGTAAGATTTATTCCAGGAATGCAAGTGTGGTACAATATTTGCAAATCATTCCATGTTAATCAATACATCACATTGATGACAGAAAGGATAAAAATCATGTGATCTTCTCAATAGATGCAGAAAAATAATTTGATAACATACAGCATCCATTCATGATAAAAACTCTCAACAAAGGGGGTGTAGAGAGGACATACCTCAAGATAATAAAGACCATGTATAAGAAATCCACAGTTAACATTGGGGTCAATGGCGAAAACTTAAAGCTTTTCCTCTAAGACTGGAACAAGAACAGGATGTCCACTCTAAGCACTTTTATTCAACCCAATACTGGAAATTCCAGCCATGGCATTCAGACAAGAAAAAGACAAAAAAAGTCATTCAAATTAGTAAGGAAGAAGTAAACCTTCCACTTTTGGGAGATGACATGATACTATTTATAGAATATCCTAAGGACTCCACCTGGAAACTCTTCAAGCTGAGAAGTGAATTCAGTAAATTTGCAGGATACGAAATCAATATGTGGAAATCTTGCATTTCTACATGCTAATAACAAAGTAACAGAAAGAATTAAATGTTAGGAATAAATTAGCCAATAATTTTATCAATCTTCCAAAACTGAACTAGGATGAAATAGGAAGTTTGAACAGACCAATGAATAATAATGAAATTGAATCAGCAATTCAATTTCAAGAAACTATATATATATATATATATATATATATATATATATATATATATGTAGTTACTCAGTTATGAAAAATAATGAGCTCTTGCCATTTGGTCTACCTGGATGGACTTAGAAGGCTTTATGCTAAGTGAAATATCAGAGAAAGAAAGACAAATACCATATGATTTCACTTATATGTGGAATCTAAAAAACAAAACAAAACAAAACAAATGAACAAAAACACATACTTATTTTTTTTTAATATGGAAAGATCTCCAAGATCCTATTTATTTATTTATTTAATTTAAATGTTAGTTAAAATACGGTGCAATGTTAATTTCAGGAGCAGAATTCAGTGATTCATCACTTACTTACAACACCCAGTGATCATCACAAGTGCCATCCTTAACACCTATCATCCATCTAGCCCATCACCCACCCACTTGCCTCCATCAACCCTCAGTTTGTTCTCTGTCATTAAGAGTCCTTTGTGGTTTGTTTCTCTCTCTTCTCTCTCCTTCCCATATGTTTATCTGATTTGTTTCTTAAATTCCACATATTAGTGAGACCATGATATTTGTCTTTCTCTGATTGATTTATTTTGCTTATCAATACATTCTAGCTCGATGTACGTTGTTGTAGATGACAAGATTTCCTTCTTTTTTGATGGTTGAGTAATATTCCAATGTACATATAGAACACATCTTCTTTATCCATTCATCATTTGATGGACACTTGAGACTCTCCATAGTTTGGTTATTGTTGATAATGCTGCTATAGACATTGGGGTGCATGTACCCCTTTGAATCTGTATTTTTGTATCCTTTGGGTAAATACCTAGTAGTGCAATTGCTGGATCATAGGGTAGTTCTACTTTTAACTTTTTGAGAAACCTCCATACTGCTTTCCAGATTGGTTGCACCAGTTTTCTTCCCCTCCAACAGAGCAACAGGGTTCCCCTTTCTCTGCATCCTCTCCAACGCCGGTTTTGTGTGTGTGTGTGTGCGCGCGCGCGCGCGCGCGCGCGCGCGTGTGTGTGTGTTGTTAATTTTAGCTAATCTGACAAGTGTGAGTTGTAAAAATACAGGTTGCTAAACACAGGGAATAAAGTAGTTGCCAGAGGGTAAGTCACTGGGGGAATGGATGAAATAGTAAAGGGGATTAAGAGGTATTAACTTTCAGTTATAAAATACATAAATTATGGAGATTAAAAGTATAGCATAGGAAATATAGACAAGAATATTTTAAAAACGTATGGTGACAGATAGTGACTACCCTTATGGTATTTAGTAATGTATAGAATTGTTGACAATACGCTGCACATCAAAAACTAATACAACATAGCATGTTAATTATAATTATATAACTGTAACTATATATATATAGTTTATTATATATATATAACTATATATAATATAATAATATGGAAATATAATATGTAATAGTATATATAATGATACAAAAATAGTGATATATATTTGTCTTTTGGGAATTACAAGGACACATGGTCAGGAATCATGTCATTTAAAAAATTCTACTGCAGACATGTTGATATAAATGGCTGTTTCTGAACTTTAGGAAAATGAATGAACCTCTATGCCTCAGTTTCCTCCTCTGTAAATGAGGAAAACAATCAGCCACTCCTCATGGATTGTTGTTTTGAGAATTGGTTTAGTGTTTACATGACCACACATAGAACGTTGAAAGGCACATAGTAACAGCTTAATAAAAGCTGGAAGTTTACATACATATATGAAAGTTCAGTTTCTAATACTGTGGATAGTTTTAGAAAACGTTTCCATGGGGTGTCTGGGTGGTTCAGTCCGTGAAGCATCTGACTCTTGACTTTGGCTCAGGTTTGTGAATTCGAATCCTGCATCAGGCTCGGTACTGATGACGCAGAGGGTGCTTGGGATTCTCTGTCTCCCTCTCTCTGCCTCTGGCCCTATCTCTCTCTCAAAAAAATAAAAGAAAAAGAAAAAGAAAAAAAAAGAAAAGAAAGAAAAGTAAAGAAAGAAGAAAGAAAAACACATTTACATGTATCTTTATTAAAGGTTGATAACCTTGATAATCTTATAACTGAATCCTATTCATCAACTGTTGTGTCTTTTAAATCACTAAATTTAATTATATCCACCATTGGGTACCTACCATGGGAATGTCTCAAAATTGGTTGAAATAACAGATCTTAGAAAATGGCATCACCATTTCTGCACATGGTGGTACAAAAAGTCAAGGGCTCACCTAAGCTCCTGTCTTACCCCCACACATCCACCCACACCCAATGTAGTGCCTGATTGTCCAACATGCCCATGTCCAGGGCCACCCCTGTTCCCTGCACACTGATGCAGCACTGGCACAGTCCCTCCTCTGAACTTCTACAAGATTTTCCTTATGGTTATCCCCACAGCTATCCTGTCCCTGTCCAGTCCATTCTCCTCACAGTGGCCAGAGTCACCACTGAGCATATGAATCACATCATGTCACTCTCATACTATAAATATCCAAATAGAATAAATTTAAATCTCATGTCCCAAATGTTGTGGCTCCTGTCTGCCCTGGGAACTCATCTTCCACCATCTGCACATTGTCCGCCAGGCTTCAGTCACTTGAGTTCATCATCTGCTCTTGGAAGTACTGGCGTACTTCTGCATACCAAAAGGCCAGCCCAGGCTTGGTTTGCTCTTGCCATTGAGAAATCAGCTCAAATATCACTTTCTGAGAATGAGCTAGACTGACAACCCCATCTATAATAATCCATGACCCCATCATTTCTTACTAAAAGGATTCATTTACTGTCTTTGGACAATATATATTCCCATATAAAATTGTCCTGCTTATTGATTTGCTTGTCTGTTTATTGACGGTTTCCCCAAGGTAGAATAAAAGCACTGGGGATATGGCTTGTCTTGTTCACTGTGTTGTATCCCCATGAATTTTTTCAGTGGCTATTATAGGTTAAATTGCATCAACCGCCCCCCCCCCAAAAAAAAAAGATATTTTGAAGTCTTAATACCCAGTGCCTCCAATGTAACCTTATCTGGAGGTATGGTTGTTGCAGATGTAATTAGTTATGATGTCTTATTAGAGTATGTGAGTGTTATCTTTATAAGAAGATGGCCATGTTAAGACAGGACAGGGACAGTGCCATGTGATGATAAAGGCAGAGTTGGTTATCAAATATCTGCACGTGAAGGAATACAAACATTTTGAGGAAAACACCAGAAGCTCCAAAAAATTATGGAGAGATATCCCAAAACTTTTTTTGTTTTGTATACAGTAAAGCTAATGTGGACCAATATATCCACCATTTTAATATGCACACCCTGCTCTTTTTGATGAGTTAGTGCATGGACCACACTTGGGAGAAATCCTGACATAAATATCTGACATTTATGTACATTAAATTTAATGTCTACCATGAATATTTCTGTGATTTCAGGGGGTGTTTCCATTAATACGATTAGTCAAATGTGCAGTGGTCCTTCACTCCCACCTATGACCACAGATTGCATTCTCACATGGAATCACACTTAAAGTCCACAATAATTCTGGGTGGTTGGGAGCACTGGGTATTGTTATCTTCTTATTTAGAAAGCACTGGAAGAAAGAAATGACTTAATTACAGTGTCCCAGTGATAGGGCCATGATCTTTTCACTCTGACTACAACAAATTTTCTAGCACATTGGATACAATACTTGTTCTTCTCTATCAGCTCCTATTTCTGGGGATCGAGTCCATACCTTTCTCTGCTATCCCAACAAAAGGGAGAGTCAGGAGTTCATACAATGCATGGAATAAAGAGGAAAGAGAGTAAGGCAAAGAACATAATCACAGGGAGAGCGGTTGAAAATGTGCTTCACTGTCCACACCCAGGTCACTGGAAACTGCAATGACACGGTGCCTCTTTCCCAGCTCCATCTCACACAGTGCAGTGACACTGAACCTCTCACATCATGGAAATGTGGGCTCATCTTTGCTTGTTATACCATGTCTAAGTGTTCTCTCTGGTAGTCATGCTATGATGTTCATGTCAGAGGCATCATGTTGATAGAATGAAGAAGGCAAAGCTGGAACCAGCAGCTAACATGTGGAAGGATTTCCAGATGCCACACAGTGTAGACTGTTGTTTTCTGGCTTTTCTTTTGAAATCCTCAAATCATTGTTCTGAGGTTGGCAATATTACTTTCTTTCTCCACATTTTGAGATACTCAGGCTCACAGAGCAAAGTCCATTCTCAAAGAATTTTAAGGGGGTAACAAATGGACCCAGGAGTTAATTTACAGGGACTTAGAGTGGCTAATTCTGTGGCAATGTCAGCATCAAAATATACACTTGTAATGTCAAATGGTAATCCTTTGAGCAAAGTAGGAATCCATAATCATATTCATGAAATATATACATGAATAAATAAGTGATAGAAGAGAAGGTAGAAGCTCTACCCAATATTTTAATGTCAATTTATACATCTAGAAAGTGACAGAACCATAAAAACAACACTTACCAACTATTATACTTGAAAGATTCAGGCAAGAATCATGAATAGATTTCAGTTTCTCCCAAGTTGTACAAGAGTCTCTGAGTCACCCTTCTGGCCAAATAAAGCTGGGGAAAAAAAAAAAAAAAAACAACCACCATCCTGATTTGTCTCCTAATGTGCTCAAAACTGAAGACTGATTTAATTCACAGTAATTTACATCACATATTCCTCACAATAAATATTCCTCCTGGTTTCATCCTCCCCCCGCCCGCAACATACACACGTTCACACATGCCTTCCTTCTCTTATTCTTGAACCAAAAGCTCTTCAGGGTGAGTTTGTTTAAGGATAAATAAGAGGGGCACCAAGGTGGCACAGTTGGTTAAGCATCTGACTTTTGGTTTTGGCTCAGATCACGATCTTACGGTTCCTGAGTTCAAGCCCTGCATCAGACTCTGTGTGACAGCTCTGGAACCTGCTTGGGATTCTCTGTCTCCCTCTCTCTCTTCTACTCTGCCTCTCTCTCTATCTCTCTAAATAAATAAATAATCTTAAAAAAGGAGGGGCACGTGGGTGGCTCAGTCAGTTTAGTGGCCACCTCTTGGTTTCAGCTCGGGTCATGGTCTCAAAGTTCATGAGTTCAAGACCCGTGTTTGTTTAAGCCTGATTAGGATTCTCTCTCCCTCTTTCTCTCTGCCCCTCCCCTGCTCTCTTTCTCTCTATAAATAAATAAATAAATACCAAACAAGGATAAAGAATAAATATATGTGTATATATGTATGTATGTGTGTCTGTGTGTATGTACATACATAACTGAGTCATGACAATGAATGAAAAAAGAATATATACATTTATATATTGGAATATTACTCAACCATTAAAAAGAATGAAATCTTGCCATTGCAGGGATGTGGATGGAGCTAGAGAGTGTTATGCTAAGCAAAATATGTCAGTCAGGGAAAGACAAATAGCATATGATTTCACTCATATGTAGAGTTTTAAAAAAAATGAGCAAAGGGAAAGAAGAGAGAGAGGCAAACCAAGAAATAGGTTCTTACCTATAGATAACTGATGGTTACCAGAGGGGAGGTGGTGGGGATTAAGGAGTGCAATTGTGATGAGCACCAGGTGATAAATGGAAGTGTGGAATCAGTATACTGTACACCAACACTAATATTACACTGTATGTTACCTAACTGGAATTTAAATAAAAACTCAGAAAAACCCTCTATCTATATATCAATATCCTATTGGTTCTCTTTTCTGGATAATCTTAATATATGTGTTAAGTGACAAGTAGCTTCTCTGTTCTAGAGTAACTTGTATTTTCAAACAAAAAGTTTCCCCAGCAATATTTGGCTACTGATAGTTCAGCAAAATATAATTCCTGGGAATTGTAATTAAAAATGCTGTCATGACAATGGCATCAAAAATTATGAATGTACATAATGCATGAGGCACATCCATGTCTACAGATATGCAAGGCCTGCACTGTGAAAAGTGCAAAACATTACTGAGAGAAATTGAGCAAGGCCTAAATAAATGGAGAGGCATACTGTATTCAGGGGTCAGAAGACTCAGCATTGTTAAGATGTATATTCTCTCCGAACTTATCTATAGATTCCATGCAATAGCAGTGGAAATACCAGCACACGTATTTAAAAGAAATTTACAGTCTTATTCTAAAAGTCATGTGAAATCTAACAGGCCTACTATGAAAATAACATTGAACAATAAGATTTAAGTTGGAGAATAAGCACGACCTCACTTCAAAACTCATTATAACTTGAAAGTAATCAAGGCAGTTGGTATTAGGATGAAGGTAATAATGTTCAAAGGAACAAAATGAAGAGTCCACAAATAGACCCCAACATATATAGACAACAGAATTTTGTGAAAGCTACAAGGGCAGTTCAATGGAGAAAACATATTCTTTTCAACAAATGGTGCTTGGACAAGTGGATCTCCATATACACAAACATCAACTGTGATCCATGTATCACACTATATGCAAAAGTCAACTCAAAATGAATTACAGACCATACTATAAAAGCTAAAAGTTTACAACGTTTAGAGATAAATATAAGAAAATAATCTTGTAATCCCATGTTAGCTAAAGAAATTTTAGGTATGACATTAAAATCAAAATCAAAACCATGAATGAACAAATTTCAAAACTAGATTTCCTCGAAACAAAAACTTTTGTTTTTCCAAAGACACCATTGAGTGAATGAAAAGAAAATCCACTGAGCAGGAGAAAATATTTGCAAATCATCCATCTGATAAAAGATTTGTATCCTGATTAGAAAATCTCACAAAGGAGACAAAGAAGAAACAGACACTTCAATGAACAAGTGGGCAACATATTGAAAAGATACTACCCCCAAAAAGATATACAAATATCATATAAGGATATGAAAGGATGCTGAGCATCATTAGCCATTAGGGAAATGTAACCCACCATACCCCTCTGAGACTAGCTGTAATAAAAACACTGACCATACCAAGTCCTGGCTAGGTTGCAGACAATGGAACTCTCATACACTCTTCATGGCAATGAAAAATGGTGTGACCACTTTGGAAAAGAGTTTAGCACTTTCTTACAATGTTAATTTGATTACTCCTCTAAGTAAATACACCTAAGTATTAGAAAAATAAACCACATGTCCAAGAAAAAAACTTACACCTAATGTTCATTGCAGGCTTATTGGCAAGAACCCAAAATGGAAACAACCCAAATATCCATTACCTGGTGAATGGAGAGACCAAATGATGGTGTATACATATAATGAAATATTAATTATATGATAAAAAGAATGAAATAGTCATAATGCAACGAATGCATAAATGTAAAAATAATTGGGTTGAACCAAAAACTGATTAAAAATGCACATCTTAGAATTCCATTCACATAAAATTATAGGAACAGAAAACTTATCCATAGTGACAGAAGATTGGTGGTTGCTTGGGAATGAGGTAGGGTGATGTGACAGGGAGGTTGGAGAAAGGTAGATGGAGTCGTTACAAAGGGGTCAAAGAAGCTTTTTGAGGTGATGGATATGTTCATTATCTTGAGGTAGTGCCGAATTCACAGGTATATTTAAATATCAAAGTTTTAAAGCATATACTTTAAATATATGCAATATATTGTATGTCAGCCATACCTCAATGAAGTATTTGACATATATCTATATATTCATAGTTATATGATGCAATTAAATAAATCAGATGAAATATTCTCATGGTTATAGTATGAACAGACACACATTATATCTAATCAAACTTGTTCACATTACCCATCACCAAAGTAGAAATAACCATTTGTAATGAAATTTATCTAAATACTTAGAGACAGTTGATGTCCATTTCCTTCTGAAGTACATAAATAAAATTGTATACCTTAGAGAAATAATCATAATGACATTTTAAATAACTTGTAATTACATCAAAAAAGGTTGAATATCATTATAGTTGGGCAAACTCAAGGATAATAAATATTTTTAAAACATTAAAATTTATAGGGGAGTGGGAGGTACAGGTTTCCAGTTATGGAATGAATGTCACAGGAATGAAAGAGACAGTATAGGGAATGTAGTAACAATGGTATTGTTATAGCACTGTATGGTGGCAGGTGGCAGCTATAACTTGAGGTGAACACAGCATAACTTATAGACTGGTCAAATTACTATGTTGTAAACCTGAAACAAATGTAACATTGTGTACCAACTGTACTTTAATTAAAAATATATCTTAAATTCTACTGAGATTTCAAAATAATATTTAGAAAATTACTGGCTCATTAAAAAATGTATTATATGATGGAAAAAGAACCATGGGCACCAGAGAAGAATCTAGTTCACAATGCCAAATTTGTAGGAAGATCTAACACCTGCACAACCACACCCATCTATGAGATGCTTGGGAATTGCAGATTATTATTTATACGGTGAGAAAAACTTAGGTTTATTTACTGCAAACACATAGTAAAGATCAGTTTTTGGACAATTTGTTGTTTGTCATTAAAAAAGAATCATCTCTAAGATGGGTTTCAAGTGCTGCTAATGGAATGACATTCCACCTGCTAAATCTCTACTCCCATCATGAGATCAAAATAGCTTATCTACTTTTAGGCTAGTTTGTGAAGCTTACAGGAGCTATTCCACAACATGCTTTTGTTCATATCTATGAAGTCACTTGAGCCAGGCATCGATCCCACTAGGCATGAGAGGGGTGATGGGATTCCCTGGGGAAAGCTGCTCTTGAATCTGAGTAGAAGCTTCAGCAGCCATCGGGACACAGATCCTTAGAACCTGTCTCCTCAGGCACCTGATATGAGCTGGGCCACCATCACGATGAGCTGTGTAAGGAGACATCTAGCAATCACTATGCTTTACTGGTGTAACTATGTCTTCAGCGCCATGCCAGGCACTTGATTTGTGACAATGACACTGATACAACTGGGTCATGATCATAACATCCACATGATATAATGGACTTCTCACAGGTCCTTTTTCTTCTCCTTTCCTAACCTAACCCCTAACAAAAAAAGAAGAAAAGGAATAAGAAGTAGCCTGAATTCAGATAGACGTTCACGATCCCACAGAAACCACAAGGCCATGAGCTTGTTCATGTGTATCGTTCAGAAATCCTGTGGGTGAAGCATTCTCATCCCCATTTTACAGAGGGAGAAGCTGGGGCTCAGAGCCCTTACCTGTCTTCCCTCCCGTGCCCCTGCTTTTAGAGGAAAGCAGCTCCGGGACACCCCTGGAGCTGGACCGCACTCTTACAGGCGCCTAATGAGACCCCAATAGCTTTACCTCCGAGACAGTCTGGGTAAAGCGCTTCAAAGCATGAAAGGAGGGACTAGGGTCTGGATCCCTTTGTGTCCCACACCCCGGATGGTTCAGCCTCCGCCGCTGGAGACCCATGCCCTCAGTGAGTCCCAAACAACAGAAGGTGGGGCCCTGCAAGCCCCACCACAGCGTGTGTGTTTTCATGACAAGTCATCACAATCGCCATGATGATGTCAGGTCTATGGCAACTAGTATGTGTAAGGTGGCTCTCCACATGGAAATGCTTCTGCACACCCAACCAGCCCCTGACTTTTGCTGAAAGCAGATAGCTTTGCTCTTCAGGTCACCATGTGAAAAAGCATAGTAATTAGAGGTTCTAATCTAGGACTCGGGCAACTGGCAGAGCTCTGCCCAGGTCGATGGGACAAAGAATGTCCTTGTCCTCAGGAACTTCGTTTCAAAGAGACAGTAGGGGAGTATTATCAGTACCCAGAGCTCCAGGGCAGTATACTAGGGTTCTTAGAGATGAGCCAGTCCTTGGAAAGTGAACATGTGAAATCAAGGCCAGGCTAAGCAGTTACCCATCTGTGCCAGAAAACAAAGATACTGTCCATAATCACATGACTGAATCATCTAGATACATACACAAAAATGGCATTTAAGGATTCTCAGAGTTAATTTAGAGAGGCAAGCCTAAACCATTACAGCCAGGAGACAGAAACCCAGTCAATTGAGCCATATGTTTCTTTCTCCTGGGGAATTCTCATCCTCCATTCTGAATATTTTCTTCCAGGTGTAGGAACATCCATGATCAAACACACCTAATCTCTCTGTACACTCACTCCTCTATCAAGAGAATCACTTACCTGATTAGTGAGGTTGGAATGACAAATGAGTTGCACAGCCCAGTCCTCTGCCTTCAAAATACTTGTAGGAAGCTGTGCTTATGTAGCACGTTTTTGTCTGCCCTCAGGGGTGGGTCTAAAATACATCCACAGCTCTTCTCCTCTCTGTCTTGCTGGATACCAAACTATTGCTATGGTCTCGCTCAAAAATGCTTGGGACTCTAAGATCCCCCAAACACACTTTTTCTCTACATCTGGTCTTTAAAACAACTATGAAATATGACAAAAGAAAAAGAAGTGAAATAATTGACTTTACTCCTTATTAAAGTGATGTTTGAGAATGTGGCTTAGATTTGCCACAGCGCAGTGAGTGTCCTATTAGTGAACCCCAGAATTGGACAGACCTTTCTAATCAGCAGTGCTGCACAAGGACAATCAGAAATGTCAAGGACTGCAATAAATATGTGTCTACTATCGCATGAAACTGTCCTGTGTATGTGACTTCCTTGGAGGCCTATCCCTGCAGCACAAGAAAGAAATTTAGTACATCTTTTTTTGAGAAATGTTCTTAAAATTTATAATAGTCCTTGTTCTGACTGTGTACCCACTTGGAGGAAATGGCTTGCCATGTGTCTCATGAGGTAGTTTGAGGGAATGCTTTCTCATTCCCTTAAAAAGCATGCTTGTAGTGTAGGCTCATTGTATGGAAAGGGATTGAAATAAGTTTCTAAATTCCAGGAGTAGGATGAAAATGATACATCATTAAAATTCATCCTCAAAACCCTTTAAGAAACAGTTAGGAAAATGATTAAAATCCATAGCTACACATAAATCCACACACAGACCACTAAAGAGGCATCAGGCAACTAAAGATAAAATGTGTAAGAGAATAATAGCATATCTCAGGTAGGGATACATATATATGTAATAAAACCATAAATAAATGTATTAAAATAGAAAATCCATATTCTTGTGAATGGTGACATCTGGATAAGGAGGAAGCTAATGCAGTTTATTTAATAAGATAGAAAATGTGTTATATTATTTTTATAATTTCAGTCTAAAATATTTTCCAACAAGTAATGATTCTATGAGCTTTAATTCTGATTTTTTAAAATGTTTCCTATTAATGGGGTGCCTGGGTGGCTCAGTCGGTTAAGCGTCCGACTTTGCCTCAGGTCATGATCTCACGATTTGTGAGTTGGAGCCCCGCGTCAGGCTCTGTGCTGACAGCTCAGAGCCTGGAGCCTGCTTCGGATTCTGTGTCTCCTTCTCTCTCTGCCCCTCCCCAACTTGTGCTCTGTCTCTCTATGTCTCTCAAAAAATAAATACATGTAAAAAAAATAGGAAAAAAAAGTTTCATATTAATTTACAAATTGTAGAAAAATATTTAAGTCCATAATGGAATGTATACTTGCTCAGCAATCCTCCTTTTTTAGTAACTAAAAAAAGTATCATACTTTTGAATTTCTTCCCATTACATCTTCTATGGGTGCAGCTATAGTGTACATTCATTACATGATACATATGTACTGTGTGTCACATATGACTCAACATTTGCTAAAGACCATGAAACCAGTATTAAATTTTGCCAAGTTGACAAACAAGGCTCATTCCCCCTCACCCCCCCCCCGTCCCCCAAAATACCTGTCCCTAACCACTAGGTTTCACAGTATTTTTTTCTGTTTTAGGGCTGAGGCCAGCTTAGGAGAATTACTATACGTGGAACTATAAGCAAGGATCGAATTGATATCTGGGCCCCAGGTCTCCTGAAATCACTCTGTTGTATAGTAGACTCAACTTCACACTTACTTATTTTGCACTGTCTGCTTTCTGGGGATCACTGGGAGGCTGCTATTCCAATGTCAAAAAGGGAAGAAAAAAAGAAGATGAGAAATCACAACAAATAAAAGGTAACAATATCTGATAAGAGATTAATATAAAAACCCCAAAACCATACAATTTGAAAATGGACAGAGGATCTGAATAGACAGTATTCTCAGGAGACATTCAGATGGTCAACACTATGTGAAAAAAATACCCATCATTAAAAAATAATCAGAGAAATGAAAAATAAAACTACTATGAGCTTCATCTCTCATGTGTGAGAGCGCCAATCATCAAAACGAAATAACAAGTGTTAGAGAATGTGGAGAAAAGTGAATCCTTGTGTCCTATTGGTGGGAATGGAAATCGGTGCAGCCACTATGGAAAACATTACAGAGCTATCTCAAAAAATTAAAAATAAAACTCTCATATAATCTAGCAATTCCACTTCTGGGTATTAATCTGATGAAAACAAAAACACCAACTTGAAAAGCTATATGCACTCTCATGCTAATTGCCACATTACTAACAATAGTCAAGATATGGAAGCAAACTAAATGTGAATCAATGACTGAATGGATTAAAAAATGTGGTGCGTATATACAATGGAATATTATACTTTTTTTAGTTTCAAGTTTTTATTTAAATTCCAGTTAGTTAACATACAGTAGATTAATAGTTTCAGATGTAGAATTTATTGATTCATTCACATACAACACCCAGAGCTCATCACAACCAGTGCCCTCCTTAATATCCATCACCCATTTAACCCATCTGTCCAGCCCTTTACCTCCAGAAATCCTCAATTTATTCTCTATAGTTAAGGTCTGTTTTTTGTTTTGCCTCTCTCATTTTCCCCCTTTGTTCATCTGTTTCATTTCTTATTTATTTATTTATTTATTTATTTATTTAAATTTTTAACGTTTTTATTTATTTTTGAGACAGGGAGAGACAGAGCATGAACAGGGGAGGGTCAGAGAGAGGGAAACACAGAATCCGAAACAGGCTCCAGGCTCTGAGCTGTCAGCACAGAGCCGGACGCGGGGCTCGAACACACGGACGTGAGATCATGACCTGAGCCGAAGTCGGCCGCTTAACCGACTGAGCCACCCAGGTGCCCCATCTGTTTCATTTCTTAGATTTCACATGTGAGTGAAATGATATGGTATTTGTCTATCTCTGACTGACTTATTTCGCTTAATAGTGTCTAGTTCCATTCACGCAGTTGCAAATACCAAGAATTTCTTTCCTTTTTATGGTTGAGTAACATTCAATTGTATATGTGGAACACATCTTTTTATTTAAATTTTATTTAAATTCTTGTTAAGAATTATATTTAAATTAGGGGCGCCTGGGTGGCTCAGTCGGTTAAGCGTCCGACTTCAGCTCAGTCGGTTAAGTGTCCGACTTCAGCTCAGGTCACACGATCTCACGGTCGGTGAGTTCGAGCCCGGCGTCGGGCTCTGGGCTGATGGCTCAGAGCCTGGAGCCTGCTTCGATTCTGTGCCTCCCTCTCTCTCTGCCCCTCCCCCGTTCATGCTCTGTCTCTGTCTCAAAAATAAATAAACGTTAAAAAAAATTTAAAAAAATTAAAAAAAAAGAATTATATTTAAATTATTGTTAAAAATTGTTAAATTCTTGTAAGATATAGTGTAGTATTGGTTTCAGGAGTAGAGTTTAGTGATTCCTCACTTACATATGACGCGCAGTGCTCATCAACACAAGTGTCCTCCTTAATACTCATCACTCATTTAGCCCATTCACCTTCGCCCCCCCTCCATCAATGCTCAGTTTGTTCTCTATAGATAAGAGTCTTTTATGGTTTGTCTCTCTCTCTCTCTTTTTACCCCTTTCCCTATTTTCACCTGTTGTATTTCTTATATTCCACATGTGAGTGAAATGATACAGTACTTGCCATTTTCTGATTAACTTATTTCACTCACCATGATGCATTCTAACTCCATCCACATCATTGCAAATAGCAAGATTTCATTCTATTATGTGCCTGAGTAATATGCCGATGTATGTGTGTACGTATATATACATATATACCACATCTTCCTTACCCATTCATCAGTCAATGGACATTTGGGCTCTTTCCATAATTAGGCTATTGTTGATAATGCTGCTATAAGCATTGGGGTGCACGTATCCCTTTGAATCAGTACTTTTGTATCCTGTGGGTAAATACCTAGTAATGCCGTTATGGGGTTGTAGGCTAGTTCTCTTTTTAACGTTTTGAGGAACCTGCATACTGTTTTCCAGAGTGGCTGCACCAGTTTCCATTCCCACCAACAGTGCGAAGCGTACTCCTTTCTCTGCATCCTCACCAACATCTATTGTTTCCATAGTTGTTAATTTTAGCCATCTTGACAGGTGTGAGGTGGTATCTCATTATACTTTTTATTTGTATTTCCCTGGTGATGAGTGATGGTGAGCATCTTTTCATTTGTATGTTAGCCATCTGGATGTCTTCTTTGGAAAAAATGTCTATTCATGTCTCCTGCCCATTTCCTATTATTTGTGTTTTTTTGTTTGTTTGTTTTTTGTTTTTTGTTTTTGTTTTTGTTTTTGTTTTTTTGAGGGAGGGATGTTAAGTTGTATAAGTCCTTTGTAGATTTTGGATACTAACCCTTTATCAGGTATGTCATTTGCAAATATCTTCTTCATTCTGAATGTTGCCTCTTAGTTTTGTTGATGGTTTCCTTCACTGAGCAGAAGCTTTTATCTTGATGCAGTCCCAATAGCTCATTTCTGCTTTTGTTTCTTTGCCTCCAGGGATGTGTCTAGTAAGACATTGTTATGGCTGAGGTTAAAGAGGTTGCTGTCGGTTGTTTCCTTTGCTGTGCAGAAGCTTTTTATCTTCATAAGGTCCCAGTAATTCACTTTTGCTTTTAATTCCCTTGCCTTTGGGGATGTGTCGAGTAAGAGATTGCTACGGCTGAGGTCAGAGAGGTCTTTTCCTGCTTTCTCCTCTAAGGTTTTGATGGTTTATATACACAATGGAATACTACGTGGCAATGAGAAAAAATGAAATATGGCCTTTTGTAGCAAAGTGGATGGAACTGGAGAGTGTGATGCTAAGTGAAATAAGCCATACAGAGAAAGACAGATACCATATGGTTTCACTCTTATGTGGATCCTGAGAAACTTAACAGGAACCCATGGGGGAGGGGAAGGAAAAAAAAAAAGAGGTTAGAGTGGGAGAGAGCCAAAGCATAAGAGACTGTTAAAAACTGAGAACAAACTGAGGGTTGATGGGGGGTGGGAGGGAGGAGAGGGTGGGTGATGGGTATTGAGGAGGGCACCTTTTGGGATGAGCACTGGGTGTTGTATGGAAACCAATTTGTCAATAAATTTCATATATAAAAAAAAAAAAGAGGTTGCCGTCTGTTTTCTCCTCTAGGATTTTGAAGGTTTGTCTTACAGTTAAGCCTTTCATCTATTTTGAATTTATTTTTGTATACAGGGTAAGGAAGTGGTCCAGTTTCATTCTTCTGCATGTTGCCGTCCAGTTTACCCAACACCATTTGTTGAAGAGACTGTCTTTTATTCATCGGATATTCTTTTCTCTTTGTTGAAGATCAGTGGGTCCATTTCTGGGTTTTGTATTCTGTTCCATTGATCTATATGTCTGTTTTTGTGCCAGTAATGATGACTACAGCTTTGTAATATAACTTGAAGTCTGAGATCGTGATGCTTCCAGCTTTGCTTTCCTTTGTCAAGATTGTTTTGGCTATATGGGGTCTTTTGTCACTCCAATGAAATTGTAGGATGTTTTGTTCTAGCTCTGTGTAAAACGTTGGTGGTATTTTGATAGTGATTGCATTAACTGTGTAGATGCATTTCCTGCATCTATTGGGAGGATCACATGGTTCTTACCCTTTCTTTTAGTACTGTGGTGTATCATGTTGATTGATTTGTGAATACTGAACCAGCTTTGCAGCCCAGGAATAAATCCCCCCTGATCGTGGTGAATGATTCTTTTAATGTACTGTTGGATTCAATTTGCCAGTATTTAGTGAGGATTTTTGCATTCATGTTCATCTGAGATATCGGCCTGTGGTTCTCTTTTTCAGTGGACTCTTTGGTTTTAGAATCAGTGTAATGCTGATTTTGTAGAATGAGTTTGGAAGTTTTCCTTCCATATCTCTTTTTTGGGATAGTTTGAGAAAAATAGCTATTAATTCTTCATTAAATGTTTGGTAGAATTCCCCTGAGAATCCACCTGACCCTGGACATACATTTGCTGGGAGATTTTTGATTACTTATTCAATTTCTTTCCTAGTTAGCAATCCGTTCAATTTTTCTATTTCTTCCTGTTTAAGTTTTATTAGTTTATATGTTTCTAGGAATTTATCCATGTCTTCCAGATTGGCCAATTTGTTGACATAATTTTTCATAGTATTCTCTTATAATCATTTGTAGCTCTCTGATGTTTTTTGTGATTTCTCCTCTCTCATTCGTGATTTTATTTATTTGAGTCCTTTCTCTTTTCTTTTTGATAAGTCTGGCTGAGGTTGATCAATTTTATTAATTCTTTCAAAGAACTGGCTCCTAGTAGGTTTTCTTTGTTTCTATATCATTTATTTCTTCTCTAATCATTATTATTTCCCTTATTCTTCTGGCTTTAGGCTTCATCTGTTGTTCCTTTTCTAGCTTCTATAAGTGTAAGCTTAGGATGTGTATTTGAGATTTTTTCTTGCTTCTTGAGGCAAGTCTGTATTGCTGTATTCTTCCCTCTAATGACTGTTTTCACTACATCCCAATGGTTTGAACTGTCATGTTTTCATTTTCATTTTCATTTTGTTTCCATGTCTTTTTAAAATTTCTTTTTTAACCTCCCGGCTGACCCATTGATTGTTTCTTAGGATGATCTTTAGCTTCTATGTATTTGTGGTCTTTCCAAATTTTTTCTTATGATTGACTTCAAATTTCATAGTGCTGTGATTGGAGGATGTGCATGGTATCATCTCAATATTTTTGTACTGTTTAAGCCTGATTTATGACTTAGTATGTGCTCTTCTCTGGAGAATGTTCCATGTGCACTTGAAAGAATGTGAATTCTTCTGTTTTAGGATGGCATGTTCTGAATATATCTCTTAAGTCCTTCTGGTCCAGTGTGTCATTTAAAGCCACTGTTTCCTTGTTTACTTTCCACTTAGATGATAGGTCCATTGTTGTAAGTGGGTTCTTAGAGTCCGCTACTATTATTGTATTATTAGCCATGAGTTCCTTTATGTTTGTTATTGACTGATTTATATATTTTTTGTGCCTTCACGTTGTGGGAATAAATTTTTACAATTGTTAGATATTCTTAGAAGATCTTCTTAGAAGATCTTATGATGGGTCTTATATTTTTTTAATCCATTCTGACACCCCATGTCTTTTTATTTGAGTATTCAGCCCATTTACATTCAGAGTAATTATTGATAGATATGAATTTAGTGCCATTTTATTACTTATTTTTTCATTGTTTCTGGAGATTTTCTCTGGTCCTTCCTCATCTTTGTAGCTTTTGGTCTTTCTTTTCCACTGAAAGAGTCCCCTTTAATATTTCTTACAGGACTACTATAGTATTCATGAACTTTTGTAGTTTTTGTTTGGGAAACTTGTTGTCTCTCCTTCTATTCTGAATGATAGACTTTCTGGGTGGAATATTCCTGGCTGTAGTTTTGTTTCTTTTCTTTTCTTTTTTTTTTCATGTAGCACAGCAAATATAACATGTCACTCCCTTCTGACATGCCAAATTTCTGTGGAGAGATCTGTTGCTAAGGTAATTTGTCTTCCTTTGTACATTAGAGACTTCTTTGTCTTCTGCTTTTAGAATTTTTTCTGTATCTCGATGTTTTGTAAATTTCACTACAATAAATCTCAATATTGGCCTACGTTTGTTGATTTTTTTGGGGGAGTCCTCTGTGCCTCCTGGATTTGGATGTCTGTCTCCTTACCCATATTAGGAAAGTTTCCAGCCATTATTTCTTCAAATCAATCTTCTGCCTCCTTTTCCCTGTCTTCTTCTGGAACTTCTAGGATAAAAATGTTATTACACTTTATGGAGTCACTGAGTTCCCTAAGTTTATATTTGTGATCCAATATTTTTCTTTCCCTTTTCGTTTCAGTCTCATTATTTTCCATACTTTATCTTCTATATCATTTATTTGCCCTTTTGCTTCTTCCATCCTCACAGTCATTATACGTAGTTGGTTTCAAATCTCAGTAATTGCAATTTTCATTATGGCATGACTAATTTCTAAGTCTTTTATCTCTTCAGTGAAGGAATCCCTGACGTCTTCTATGCTTTTCTGAGCCAAGCTAGTATCCTGATGATTGTTGCTTTAAATTCTGGATCAGGATTTTTATATCAGTTTCAAGTAGATCTCTGGCTGTGACCTTTCTTTGTTCTTTCTTTTGGGATGAATTCCTCCATGTTGGCATTTTGTCTAGGTCTCGGCCTTCCTCTGTGTGTTAGAAAAACCTCTTGTGTTTCCTGATTTTGAGAGTAATGGCTTTATTATGAAGAGGTCATGTACTGTCCAGGGCCTCAGTCTTCAGGAAGTGTCTCGTGTATGCTGTGGGCACTCTGCTGCTGTATTTTGGTTGCTCTTTCCCTCAAGTAATTTTTCTGCAGAATTTATTCTTCCCTGCCTTGGGGAGTGTTTTGACCTTGTCCAGAATGTGGTTTTAAATAGGTGTGCACTGGCCTGCTTGTTAAAAGAGTCCTGGTGCTATTTCCATTAGAGCTGAAGATTAACAGCACTATGGTCAGTAGACGTGATGCATGTGGGGGTGGGGGGTTTGTTCTGCTCTTCTGGAGGAGGGGCACACTTCCCTGGTTGTCAGACACACTTGTCCAATAAAAGAAACACCAGCAGAGTGCAGGGGGTGGGACTGGGTTTAAACAGTTTAGGCCACCAGTGTTGGCATTGTGCTGCTTCCTGAAATTAGTTTATGCTACCGGGTGGAGGAGGAAAATCGGGCCAAGAAGCTTCCTAGTCCATGGAGAGGGGATTTCGCGCCCACTGCTATCCAGGAAGACCTCCTTGAAGAGCAAATAACCTCCCTTTGGTCGTCCCAGGTGTCCTTCAGATCGTTGCCTTCACCCTGTCTGTGTCCAGGCCACCTGCCAGCCCAGCAGCTCAATGCACCTTGGGCTCTATCCTAGGCACGCCAGCTGAGTTTTAAAACCGCAAACGTTAGGGACCTGGCATGGTGGAGACCAGTGTTGGTCCTTTGATGGAAGGTCTTGCCATGCTGGGCTGATAAAGGTTTGTCCCAGAAAGGAAGTCACACTAAAGTGCAGGTTTGTGGATTTTGGAATAAAGCACAGCAAAGAGCCAATGACCAGATTAGCTACCCTCAGCACGTGTTTCTGCACCTATGCTGAGGGTCAGGGGAGGGAAATGGTGCCTGCCAAGTCTTTTGTCCCCAGAGACGCAATGCCACCTCTTTCAAATGCACTCTAAGGGGAAACTGTTTCTCCAGTGAGTCTCAGGTGATCCACAGATCATGCCCTCTGCCCCTGGGATTGCCTGCTTGCCTTCTCTACGGGAACACTGCAGTTCCCTCAGGGCTTTGTCCCAGCTGCATCCTGGATCTCTAACTCAAGTTTTTGAGCCCTGCTAGTGGGAAATACTCACAAAAGTTAGTCTCTCTCATTTTCCAAGTCAATGGGTTTGGGGAAGTGTTTTCCTTGTGCGGTTCCCTGTGTGCTCCTCTCTCTCTCTCTCTCTCTCTCTCTCTCTCTCTCTCTCTCTCTGTCTCCTCTCTCCTCAACCAGGAACCCCTCCCTTCCACAGTACCTGGCATCTGTTTCTCCCCCAAACCATGTCTCTGCACCTCCTACCTTTCATGATGTGGTCTCTTCTTTCCCTCTAGTTGTGTGTTTTTTTTTTTTTCTGTCGGTCCTCAGACCAATGTCTTGGGTATTTGGAATGATTTCATATTTATCTAGCTTTTTTCAAGGAACAAGGCAAGCTTTGGGTACTTCTACTACTCTGCCATCTTGACCCTTCTGTTGAATGTTATTTAATTATGAAAAAGAGTGAAACCTTGCTTTTTGTGACAACATGGGTGGACTTCAAGGATGATAAATGAAGTAAGTCAGACAGAGAAAAACAAATACCATATAATCTCACTCAGATGTGGGATCCAAAAAGGAAAAACAACTAAAAAAAGAAAAGAAAAAAAAAAACCCCAAGGGTACTGGTATAGAGAAGACATTGCTCCTAGCCTGAGGAAATGGCTAAGGGGTGAGAAAAATTGGTGAAAGGTGTTGAAAGGTACAGACTTTATGCATTAAACAATTTATGGGGATGCCATATACAGCGTGGTGACTGCAGCAAAGAATACTGTATTACATATTTAAAAGTTGTTAAGACGGGCACCTGGGTGGCTCAGTCAGTTAAGCGTCTGCCTTCTGCTCGCGTCATGATCTCACGGTTTGTGAGTTCGAGCCCCACATATGTCTCTGTGCTGACAGCTCAGAGCCTGGAGCCTATTCGGATTCTGTGTCTCCATCTGTCTCTGCCCCTCCCCCACTCCTCATGTGTGTGCTCTCTCTCTCTCTCTCTCAAAAGTAAATAAACATTTAAAAAAATTAAAAAAAAGTTGTTAAGAGAGTGAGTCTTAAATGACCTCATCACACACACACACACACACACACACACACACACACACACAATTTATAACTGTGTAATGTGATGATGATCATTTCATGATATAGGTATAAATATTTTATTTTAAATTATTATTTTGCACACACACACACTCAAAGTAATGAGAGAATGACCTGTCTCTTCTTCTTCACCATAATCTGATAACTTGTCACAAACAAATGGCACAGCTAATTCAGCACGGTAAATATGTGTACATTTCCTTTCATGCTGAATCAAAGCCCAACGTTCTCTGTGAGTTGCTCATGGTTATGTCATCCCTCTTGTTGGGAGGAGAACAGAGGAGTGACCATACACATATGTGTTGAAGTTTTACAGTATTATGTGTCAGATATATTCTATTGGTTTGTATTTTTCCCCTCACAATAGCTCTGTGAAGTAAGTACCAATCTACCCTTTTTACAGATGAGTCACTATGGAGTCACAGAAATCTATGTAGAGGCATCCTTTTCATTTTCTATAGGCTATATTTTTCTAATTAAAAATATGTAATTTTTAGAAAGAGAAACAAACATTTTCTTCAAACCAGATTATGAAATAATAACTTATTGTGACCCCCATGAGAACACACACACACACACACACACACACACACACACGGGAGACGCAGGAGAGAAGCATCAAAGGGAAAGACTTCAAAAGGGAAGGGCTGGAGAAGGTGCAAGGCCTTAGGACATGTTTACACAGCTGAACATGGCTGCTGCTCATAAGGAATGCCTAGAGCCATTAACATTGTCCAGGGATGGATCCTCCCTCACACCTGAGCCTTCCTAGTCTTATAGAAACCAATTAACTCAAAATTCAACCTTGAAAAGCTAAACCATTAGATTGATTAACACACTTGCTTAGTTGACTTTATGCACGTAGTCTTTAGCAATTATCCTAATAAAAAGAAGCTTCATTCTGGAGTCGGGGCCTCATTCCGGCTCGAGTGTGAGGACCTTCACTTAACTGCACTTTGCGGACCCTTTTTTTTGCGACTCCGGCCATACTCCCTGCAACAATTGGCACAGCGAGCAGGGTATAATGCGGCAGTCTTCGAGACTACTTCAGTTTAGAGTAGCAGTGGACCAAAGCAGAGCAGTAGGACAGGTAAGTTCCGGCTTTTGGATAGTGAAGGGTGGGAAATTCCCAGTCTCATGATCATAAAGCTTACTCTAAATTACTTCATACTTTATTGTGAAGTTCAGGAGTAAAAGTGAAAGGAGGAACTTTTGATGAGCTTTAGTACTTGGTTAAAAAAAACATTGCTATTGGTTTAATACTTCTGGAAAAAATCTTTTAAACCTTGAACAATGGACATTAATTATGAAAACGCTTAGACGTGCTCATCAAAATGGACATATCATTTCTTTAAAAATTTGGTTTATATGCTCTTTAATTGAGATGGCTTTATAGCCTTTACAGTCTGACTCAGAACAAAATATAAGTTCACCTAAATTAAAAACTCATCAAGAAGAAGGAGATGAGTTGAATTTTACATCTGATAGTTTTGAGGATGAATCTTCATCTAAAGGAATCAAAGCTATAGCGCCTGAGGAAAATACTTTACCAGAATGGCCTCTGCCACCACCCACAAATGATGATTGGAGCCAATTGTCTCTGGCTAGTCTACTTCGGGATATTGATTTTAGGGAATATTGCCAAGCAGCTGCCGAAATTCCTTTTGTTTCGGGCAACTTCCCTTTCTTCTCTGGCCCAACATAGACTGCCTAATTCCACTAATGGAAAACAAAAACCAAGCAAAAAATAAATAAATAATAATACAAAACAAAACAAAATAAAAATCATTATCTGCTCATCTATCTGAGCTGACAGAGTTTAGAACCATGTGAATGCTTTTCTTTGCCCTCTGCGCCTCTGTCGGCCTTCAAGAAGATGTACGCTGTCAAAAGGCAAAAAACAAACAAACAAACAAACAAACAAAACAACACTTCCCTTAAACTTTAAATTTCCTCACTGGTTCTACGGGGAAAAATTAACAATGATAAACTTAAGAAAACACAGATAAAATATTATTAAGATAGACATGTCTTTTAAATTATAAGACTTTATTCTACTAAGGTGGAGATAAATGGAATTTTAAAAATATGCTGGTATAAGGTTAAAATTCTGCTTTTCTCTCTGTTCAAAAAACAGAGCTTTCTTGGACTGTTCTCTTGATAAGAGAATGTAGACAAAGGTTTTTTTCTTTTCTTCTTGCCAAAAAAACACAAAGCTTTAGGTTACATCTTTATCAAGTCTTTGATTGCTTAGCTAAAACTCAATATTATCGGAACTCAGTTTTGCTAACAACTATATAATGCTATACTTTCACCTTTAGGATCTTTTATTGACACGCTAACTAAGTAAATAAAATTTTAAGATTTATAATAATTTATAATCCTATTTAGGATATACTTTATGATAACTTCCTAAGGTTATAACAGACTTCCGAGGATTTAAATGGTAAATAAAATGTATTTAATATTTAAATTAATTTATATTTGTGGGATTTGTGTTTCAAGTTATCAACATTAAATATAAAACTTTATTCTACTAAGGTTTATTAAAGGTCAAATAAACTCACGTTATCTCTGTTCCAATCTGTTAACAAAAGAATGACTTAAACTAATGGTTAACTTTGTTTTCCTCATAGTTTTCATGGGTAATTGTTAAGACAGCTTTCAAAGTCTTTGGTAACCTAAAACATTTAAGTTTTATTTGCATGATAATTTGAGATAAATTCATCGGAAAAAAATAAACTAAATATTTATATTTAGTTTAGTTATATTTATATAAAAAGCTAACACACTAATTCCAAAATATGGGCCTTTGGAAAAAGGCACAATAGGCCTTAGTTTTGGACGGAATAGTTTTACACTTAAAGGTATTCATGTACATCCTGGTGTTATTGACTGTGATTATGAAAATGAAATTCAAGTTATGATATTGGCCGATAACCCTTATACTATTCAACCAGAAGATAAAATTGCTCAATTACTTATTCTTCCTTATATAGAGGGCCAAAGCAATCTTGTTATCAGAACTGGAGGTTTTGGCAGTACTGGAAAACAACTATATTGGCAAACTTTTTGAAAGATCCTCGCGCAGAAATACATCTTAAAGATAATAATAAATCTTTTATAGAATTAGTAGACACTGGAGCTGACTTTAGCATCATATCTGAAAAGTTTTGCCTTCATCTTGGCCTGTTGAGAACTATGAGTATTTTCAATTTCGGGCATTTATATTATAAAAAAAACAAAGACATTCATACTACAAGTATTTCATGTAACAAATAACTTTAGATATAATTTCTTGCATGTGTATGGGCTGATAAACGTGCAAACTTTTACATACATAATGAAAAAATTAATGCATAGTCTGTTTTTTGTAGGTGAGCCTTTTGCTAATTATTGTAGACTTGACTTTTTCAGGTTTGTACTGGACCAAATTCAATAAAATGTATTTTACATGTTGAGTTAGTTAGTACAAACGTACATATAGTTATAGCAGAAACCAATATGTAATACTCATGACCCAGTATAAATTTTATTCCATTCACTTTTAGTATACTGCATTATGTAACTGTATTGCATTCCAATTTGGGACGATGGCTCCTTAGGGGGAATAAAAAGAAGTCAACAGTGCTAATTAGTCTGCCATGTGGGACCTCTCCATTCCCACCCCCTCCCCAACCATTCCAAAGGCCTCATCTCCAAATAACATCACACTGAGGATTCGTTTCAACTTGTGAATTTGGGGAGTACATCAACATTCAATCTGTAGCTTAGTGTTTCATCTATTTCTCCTCATAATTCTATCATTTGTTGTCTCAAGCCATTTGATGTTCTTGTGACAGCCATATACATACCAGAGATTGTTATGTCTTCTTGAGGAATTGACCATTTATCATTATGGAATGCTTATTTTTCACCCTGATAATTTTCCTTACTCTGAAGTCTGCTGGATGTGAAATTAATATTCTTACTGCTGCTTTTTTTACTACTGTTAGCATAGTATATATTTCTCAATAACTTTATTTTACTGTGTATGTATTCTTATATTAAAGTGGGTTTCTTGTAGGCAACATATAATGAGGTCTTGGTTTTTGAAATATTCTGATATCTTTGGTTTTTTTTCTTTTAAAGAGTGTATTTAGACCATTGATATAAAAGTCATTGATATAATGGGATTCATTTATAACCATGTTTGCTACTGTTTTCTCTTTATCACCCTTGTTCTCTATTTTTGTTTTTTCTTCCCCTCTTTTCCTGTGATTGTGATTTTAGATCAACATTTTGTATTTTTCCATTTTGTCTTTTCTGTTAGCATATAATTATACCTTTTTTTTTTCCTTTTAAGTGGCTGCCATGGAGCTGGCAATATACATTTACTAATCCATGTCTATTTTCTCTTTTTTTTTTTAATTTCTTTTTTAACATTCATTTATTTTGGAGAGAGATATAGAGTTGAGCAGGGGAGGGTCAGAGAGATGAGACACAGAATCCGAAGCAGGTTCTGAGCTGTCAGCACAGAGCCTGATGTGGGGCTCGAATCCACGAACCTATGAGATCATGACCTGAGCCAAAGTTGGACACTTAACTGACTGAGCCACCCAGGCACCCCCATTTTCAAATAATACTATATTGCTTCACAGATGGAGCAAGTACTTTGAGTGGAAAATTATCCAAATTCCTTCCTCCCATCACTGCTATCAGTGCAGTTATTCATCTCTGTTCACTTATACATAAACATATTTCAGCACATAGATTCGTATAAGAGCATATATAATCAAACACATTCTTGGTGTTCAAATTTTGAACAAACTGTTTTCTGTTAAATCAATTAAAAAAAAAAAAGAAAAAGATTCCACACAAATTTTAGGATTGTTTGTCTTAGCTCCGTGAAAAATGCTGTAGGTATTTTGATAGGGATTGCATTAAATATGTAGATTGCTTTGGGTAGTGCAGACATTTTAACAACATTTACTCTTCCAATCCATGAGCTTGGAACGTCTTTCCAATTCTTTGTGTCATCTTCAATTTCTTTCATCTGTGTTTTATGGTTTTCAGAGTACAGGTATTTCACTCCTTTGGTTAGGTTTATTCTTAGGTATCTTATTATTTTTGGTGCATTTGTAAGTAGGATTGATTCCTTAATTTCTCCTTCCACCGCTTTATTATTGGCGTGTTGAAATGCAACAGACTTCTGCACATTAATTCTGCATCCTACGACTTTACTGAATTCATTTATCACTTCTAACATTTTATTGGAATCTTTTGAGTTTCCTTTTTTAAGTTTATTTTATTTATTTTAAGAAAGAGAGAGAGCGAGCATGTGCAGGTGAGGGGGAAGAGTGGGAGAGAGGGAATCCCAAGCAGGCTCTGCCCTGTCAGTGCAAAGCCTGACACCGGGCTGGAACTCATGAACCATATGATCATGACGTGTGCCGAAATCAAGAGTCTGAAGCTTAACCAACTGAGTCACCCAGGCGTCCCCTTGAGGTTTCTATATAGAGTATCATGTCATCTGCAAATAGTGAAAGTTTTACTTATTCCTCACTGATTTTGCTGTCTTTCACATTTCTTTTTGTTGTCTGATTGCTGTGACTAGGACTTCCAGTACTATATTAAATGACAGTGATGAGAGTGGGCATCCTGTTGTGTTCCTGTCCATAGAGGAAAAGCTCTCAGGTTTTCCACACTGATGATGATATCAGCTGTGGGTTTTTCATAAATGGCCTCTATTATGCTGAGGTATGTTCCCTCTAAACCTACCTTGTTGAGGGTTTTATTTTATTTTATTTTTTTTCATGAATAGGTGTTGTGCTTTGTCAGTGCCTTTTCTGTGCCTTTTGAAATGGTAGTATGCGTCCTATCCTTTCTGTTATTGGTGTGATGTATCACATTGATTGATTTGCAAATATTGAACCGCCCTGGCAACCCAGGAATAAATCCCACTTGATCGTGGTGAATGATTCTTTCTAATGTACTGTTGGATTCGGTTTGTCCATGTTTTGTTGAGGATTTTTGTATCTGTGTTCATCAGAGATCTCGGCCTGTAGTTCTTTTTTCTTGTGGACTCTTCATCTGGTTTTGGTATCAAGATAATGCTGGACTCATAGAATGCATTCTATTTTTTGGAATAGTTTGAGAAGAATAGGTATTAACTCTCTTTTAAATGTTGGGTAGAATTTGCCTGTGAAGGCATCTGGCCCTGGACTTATGTTTGTGGGCAATTTTTTTAAATACATGTATATTTTAAGTTTATTTCTTTATTTTGACAGAGAGAGAGACAGCACATGAGCATGGGAGGAACAGAGAGACAGGGAGACAGTGAATCCCAAGTAGGCTCCACACTGTAATTTCACAGCCAGGCACGGGCTCGATCTCATGAACCATGCATGAGATCATGACCTGAGTCGAAATCAAGAGTTGGACATTTAACCGACTGAGCCACCCAGGCACCCTTGTTTGTTGGGAGCTTTTTGATTACGGATACAACTTCTTTGCTGTTTATTGATCTGCTTCCCTTTCCTATTACTTCTGTTTCAGTTTTGGTAGTATATATGTTTCTAGGAATTTATCCATTTCTTCCAGGTTGTCCAATTTGTTGGCATATAGTTTTTTCATAATATCCTATTATAATTGCTGGTATTTCTGTCATATTGGTTGTGATTTCTCTTCTTACACTAGTGATTTTATTTACTTGAGTCCTTTCTCTTTTCTTTTTGATAAGAATGGTTGTAGGTTTATCGATTATATTAATGCTTTCAAAGAACCATTTCCTGGTTTCATTGATCTGTTCTTTTTTTCATTTTCTACATTATTTATTTTGCCATTTTGAATGTTCATTTATTTGTTTTTGAGAGAGAATGTGAGCGAGAGAGGAGCAGAGAGACAGAGAGAGGTAGAATCTCAAACAGTCTTCATGCTCAGTGCAGAGCTCCACACGGGTCTCGATCTCAACTGAGAGAGATCATGACCTGAGCCAAAATAGAGATTCAGATGATTAACAGACTGAACCATCCAGGCGCCCCTTTTTATTTGACATTAATCTTAATTATATCCTTCCTTCTACTGGTTTTAGGCTTTTTTTTGTTCTCTTCTACCTCCTTTACGTATAAGGTTAGGTTATTTATTTGGGATTTTTCTGGCTTCTTGAGGTAGCCCTCTATTGCTATATACTTTCCTCTTAGGATCACTTCTGCTGAATCCCAAATGTTTTGGACGATTGCGTTTCCATTTTGATTTGTTTCCACGTATTTATTTATTTATTTATTTTTAATTTACATTTTAGTTAGTTAACATGCAGTGCAATATTTGTTTCAGGAGTAGAATTCAGTGGTTCATCACTTACATACAACAGCCATTGGTCATCAAAACAATCGCCCTCCTTAATACCCATCACCCATCTAGACCATCCCCCAACCACCTCCTCTGCAGCAACCTTCAGTATGTTTTCTATCATTAAGAGTCTCTTGTGGCTTGTTTCCCTCTCTTCACGTCCCCCACCTTCCCATATGCTAATCTGTTAGGTTTCTTAAATTCACATGTTAGTGAAATCAAATGGTATTTGTCTTTCTCTGATTGACTTATTTCGCTTAGCATAATGCATTCTAGCTCCATCCATGTCGTTGCAAATGGCAAGATTTCATTGTTTTTGATGTCTGAGCAATATTCCATTGTACATGTGATATATCCATTTATCATACACTAGACATGTGGACTCTCTCCATAGTTTGGCTATTGTTTATAATGATGCTATAAACATTGGGGTGCGCGTATCTCTTCAAATCTGTATTTTTTTGTATCCTTTGGGTAAATACATACCAGTGTAATTGCTGTATCATAGGGTAGTTCCATTTTTAGTTATTTTGAGGAAACTCCATACTCCTCCTCACAGTGGTTGCACCAGTTGGCATTCCCACCAGCAGTGCAAGAGGGTTCCCCTTTCTCTGAATCCTCACTAACACATGTTGTTTCCTGTATTGTTAATTGTAGCCATTCTGACAGGTGTGAGGTGATATCTCACCATGGTTTTGATTTGTATTTTCCTGATGATGTGTGATGTTGAGCATCTTTACATGTGTCTGTTAGCCACCTGGATGTCTTCTTTGGTAAAGTGTCTGTTCACGTATTCTGCCCATTTCTTAATGGATTTTTGTTTTTGGTGTGTTGAGTTTGATAATTTCTTTATAGATTTTGGATACTAACCCTTTATCTGATATGTCATTTGCAAATATTTTCTATGATTCCATTGGCTCTCTTTTGGTTTTTTTTTTAATTGTTTCTTTCACTATGCAGAAGGTTTTTTTTTTTTTTTATCTTGATGATATCCTAATAGTTATCTTGATGAAGTCCCATACTTCATGTTTGCTTTTGTTTCCCTTGTTTCCGGAGACGTGTCTAGTAAGAAGTTGCTAGAGCCAGGGTCAAAAAGTTTGCTGCCTAGGTTCTCCTCTAGGATTGTGATGGTTTCCTGTCTCACATTTATTGAATGGATGCCAAAAGAAAGCTTGAGTAGTGATACTGATATTGGACGAACTAGACTTTAAAACAAAACAAAGCAAAACAAAAAGAAGGACACTAGATTATAACAAAAGAGAAAACCCAAGAAGATATAAGAATTGTAAATATTTATGCACTCAATACAGAAGCCTCCATATACATAAAACTGTTAATAAAAAACATAAAGGAACTAATAGAAAATAATACCACCATCTAGGGGACATTACCCCCCCCCCCCGCCCCGAACACACACACTTACACCAATGAACAGATTATCTATACAGAAAATCAAGAAAGAAACAATGGCATTGGATGACACACTGGAACAGATGGATTTTACATCCGTATTCAGAACATTCCATACTAAAAGAGCAGAATACACATTCTTTTCAAGTGCACAAAGAACATTCTCTCTCCAGAATAGATCACATATTAGCCCGAAAACCAGCCTCAACAAATGCAATATCTTCACCATCATACCATGCAACTTTTCTGACCACAATGCTATGAAGCTAGAATCCAACCACAATAAAAAAAAAAAAAAATCTGAGAAGGAAATAATTTGGTTGAGGTGGGGAGATAGTGCCTTGGGGAACTGAGGCAACTTGCGACCCACACCCCCATTCTCTTGAATAACACTCAGAGCCTACTACCTTTTCCAGAGGAGACCTCACTTCCAGACAGAGAGTGGAAAATGAAGTAACACTTGTATGCCTTCAGTCTTGTTTTTCCCATGGGTGCCAATTAGGGGTTCTACTTTGTCTTTGGTCTGTGGTCAGGTTGCTTGGTAGATTTTGGAATTTATTTTGTGTTTGTCTTCTCCCTAGGATGGTAGCCTCACCCATTTAGTCCTCTGAAGGGTCCATTTAGTCCTCTGAGGGGTCCATCAGATGTGGAGTCCCGGATCTACATCCACAGGAGATAGAGGACAGAGGGAGTTCTCAAAGACAAGCACAAGACTGGAACCTAATCTCCACATCTAATTATTTTTCATACATTTTTTTTCACAGGATGGTCACCTCCCCACCTGTTTCTCTTATACCTGATACACCAGTATGACCCATCTCTATCCTCTCTCTTTGGTCCACAGAAATACACCCAGTGAAGTTCCTCCTAAACCAGTGGTGGAAGAAACTTCTCCAACTATGACTAAACATTCAGAAGCGATTAGGGAGGGAAACAACAAAACCTCAACTGAGTAAATTGTAAACGTCTAGTTAGCTCTATTAAGCAATTAATGAATAAGGCACCATTTCACCAAGCCAACAGAGGGTTGCTCCTAGGAGATGTACAAAATGGAAGGTTTTTATAGAAGGAAGGTGGGACAGGAAAGTGATTAGTAAGAGAAAAATATTGTTACTGCAATGTGGCTTCTCTTTACAGAAAAGAGATTGCCTCACCTTTTGCAGGGAGGAAGGAGAAGGCCCACATGGCAGTCTAATTATGACTGATTGGAAAATTCCACATTGACTGGTTGAGATTAGTTTTCTGGAAGCAGTTGAAACTGAAATTACAATATATATTAAGCTCCAGTTTGGGGCCATGGTCTAAGAAGAAACCATTTTGGGCCTGCAGTTTTCTTTTGAACAAAAGCAAGGGTGATGTATTTAATTGCACTAAAAAATTACATGCCAAAACAAACAAACAAACAAACAAACAAACAAAAAACATAAGCAACGTACAATCATATTTTAACCTTGCTTCCCTGATGTAATCCTGAACAATCTTAAATGACACAGCGTGTGTGTGTGTGTGTGTGTGTGTGTGCGCGCGCGCGCGCGCGCGTGTTTCTAGAAGATGCAGTCACATGATTAGACACAATCTTTCAGTTTTTTTTCACAGATGGATAACTGTTTAACATGGCATTGATTTTACATGTTCACACTCCCAGGTCTAGCTCATCTCCAAGAACTGCAAACTACTTCTCTGGGGTGTGTGCACTGTTAGTACTCCCCTAGAGTCTCTTTTAATCAAACCAAATTCCTGCTGACAGGGTCACTCTATGTTCTATCAACCTGGGCAGATTTCCAGCAATTGACTGGGTCCCCCCCTTAATTACAGTTTTCTCACATGGTGTCCTGAAGAGTAAAAGTGTTTTGCTTTTGGCAAAAGGCCAAGGGCTGGATAACTAAGGGGACACACCTCTAGTGTGCAAGGACCAGCCTGTGCTTCCCGGTTGCTATAGAAATCTGACGTCATTACGGCGACTGTGACGTCTTTTCAGTAGAGACCGACGTGCCCTGGCAATAAGAGCAAGTCGCACCTCAGGTGTCTGGGGCTTACCGGAGGGTGTGGGTCCTTGCGGTGGAAGCTGAACCGCCCTGGAGTGTGGGGACACAAAGGAATCTAGGTCCAAGTCGCCTCTTTCCCGCTTTGGAACTCGGTGTCCGGCCTGCCTGTCTGGTAGGTAAAGCTATTGGGGTCCCGTCTGGCTTCACTTAGTGTGGGTCCTGCTCCAGGTGTATCCTGAAGCTGCTTTCCTCTAAAAGCAAGGGTGTGGGAAGGACGACAGGCAGGGACGCTGAGTCCCAGCTTCACCGTCTGTGAAATGGGCGTGAGAATGTTTCATCCACAGGATCGCTGAGAACATTCAGTGACAGACATGAGCAAGTCCTTGGCCTTGTGGTTACTGCGGAATCATGAATGCCTATATGAATTTGGGCCATTTCTTATTCCTTTTTAACTGTGTTGTTAAAGGATAGACTAGGAAAGGGGAGAAACAAGGTCCTATGGGAAGTTCATTGTAACGTGGTTGTTCTGATCGCGACCCAGTTGTATCAGGGTCATTGTCACTAATCTAGTGCCTAGCATGGTGCTGGGCAGCACATGATTACATCAGTAAATCATAGTGATTAATCAGTCTCTGTGCCACTCTTGGCAGCAGCGGGGGCGAGGGGGCTGCGGTGGTGGCTCATCTAATACCAGGTACCTGAAGGAGGCAGGCTTTGAGGAGCTGTATCTTCATGGCTGCTAAAGCTTTTACTATAGATTCAAGGGCAGCAGTCATCAATAGACCCCATAACTTCACATTCTTAATGGGATATGATGTCTGGAACAAGAGGTTATAGATCTAAACAAAGCCCTGCTGTGGAATAACTCCTGTGTGGTTCACAAACTAGCCTCAAAGTAGACAAGCTGCTTTGATCTCATCTTGGAAGAAGAGGTTTAGCACGTGGAATTTCATTCCAATAGCAGATACAGGCTGTGTAGCAGCCCTTGGGGCCCATAATAGGGATGCCTGTCTGCCTTTTTGAAAAACAATACATTTTCCAGTTGTAAAAGGAAAGTGGACTTTAATTTGCATTTGCAATAAATAAGCCTAAATTGTTTTCACCATATGTAATCATTGGCAAATATGTTATGTCTCCTAGATGGGTGTGGGAATGTGCAGACCATCCTAGTAATTTCACATTGGAAAGTAGATTCTTCCCTGGTGCCCACGGTTGTTCCCATTATATGAAGAAATTCTTTAAAAAGTCAAAAATTTTCCACCTTTTGGTTTAGGATTAAGTGACTAGAATTTAATATTTAAAAAAAATATATTTATCATGCTAGCATCCATAATATAAGCAGTTAGTCTCTAATATCATTATGATTATTTCCTAATATACAATATTTTTATTTCTGTACCTCAGAAGAAAATAGGCATCAACTTTTTCTGAATATTTGGGTAAATTTCATTGCAAGAGATTGTATTTTGGTTATTTGATAAGACATAGTGTGGTTCTGTTAACACTATAAGAGCATAATCATGGAAATTTTTCACCTGATAAAATCGCATCAGAGAATTATGACCCTGACAGTGTTGAGGAGTGCAGACATGGACTGTTATTTTTCTCCTGATTAGACTGTGACTGTGCATTTTGAGAAAGAAAACCACAGAGCTGAAGGGCCCTTCTTGTTAGGTCATATCTGGGAGGGCGTGATACCTATGTGACATCATTGGGTCACAGGAAATGTTGATCTTCATTTTAAGGTTAAGGTGATCTTTGCCTAGTTTCTGCAGTGTATAGTTTCTACTTTCACCAACTCTATTCTTTGGAAGTGAATCACTAAGTGTGCACAATGTGAATGTCAGTGATGATGGGGTGACTGATTATTGATATTAAACATTTGCACTTGGCTCAATGATAAACATTTACTAAAATGAATGTGTATTTTATTTGTAGGAAAAATTGTATCCCCTAATAACTCTACTACTTATGAAATATTTGAGTTAAAAAACATGGGGAGCTATCAAATTAATCCAGGTTAAGAAAAATCTTTAAACTTCCTCCTTTCTCCCCTCTAGACAATCACTATCCAGAATGAGATGATTATCATTCCTACAGATTCCTTTATTCTTTTACTTCAAATGTGAGCTTCTGTAAACAAAATATAGGATTTTTTTTTATGTTTTCACTACACATAGACACACACATACACATAAACGGTGGTGTGCTCATCCTCCAAGTTTCTAATTTAACATTGTATAAGCATGCATATATATAGTATATGTGTATGTACAATGTGTATGTACAGTGTGCATATATATAATGTGTATATGTACAGTATATACATGCACACACATATACAGGAAAACTTAATCCTTACCCTCAAGGGAGCATTGTGAGGATTTGAAGGGGAAACTTCCCTCTAGATCCCAGCATGAGGAGTTCAAGGGGACACTTCCTCCTAGGTCCCTGTACAGTACTTGTTGCATCACCAGCAATGGCAAGGTTTGCTGTCTTTCCAAATGCTCTGAGCTTTAACAGGGATGAGTTTATTTAATTCATTCATTTCTGCTTTTGTTTTAACTATTCTTTCCACCTTATCACTATAGTTTTAGATTATGATTCCTTATCTTGCTTTTTAATGGAATGTTTAATTCATTTTTTTATTTCTGTTTATATAGGTTTTTAAATTTGTTTTTCTCTAGTTTTATTCAGATATAATTGAGATATAACATTGTGTAAGTTTACAACCTGTAACATAAGGTTTTGATATATATGTATATATATAGGAAAATTATTACTACCATAACTTTTTTAATGTTTATTTATTTTTGAAAGAGAGAGCATGAGTGGGGGAGGGGCAGAGGAAGAGGGGGACAGAGGATCCAAAGTGGGCTCTGTGCTGACAACAGCGAGCCCAGTGCGGTTCTTGAACTCACAAACCATGAAATCACGACCTGAGCCAAGTTGGATGCTCAACCAACTAAGCCACTGAGGCACCCCTCTACCATAACTTTAGTTAATACTGCTGGCTAACATAGTTGTTCTTATTTATGGGTTATTATTATTATTATTTTATTTTATTTTATTTTGAGAGAGAAAAAACCAACAGAAGAGGGGCATTGAGAGAGGGAGAGAGAATCCCAAGTAGGCTCCACGCTGTCAGCATAAAGCCCGCCATGGGGCTCAATCTCATGAACCGTGAAGTCATGACCTGAGCTGAAATCGAGTCGGATGCTCAACCGACTGAGCCACCTAGGTGCCCCACATAGTTGTTAGCTTTGTTTCTTGAGATAAGAACTTTTAAGATCTACTGTTAGCAACTTTCAAGTATACAATACACTATGGTTAACTGTAATCACCATGCTATCCATTACATCCACAGAACTGATTTATCTTTTAACTGGTGGTTTGTACACTTTGACCACCTCTACCCATTTTCTTTTTTCTGAATTGAGGTGTAATTGACATATAACCTTACATTAGTTTCCATTGTATACCATAATGATTCTATATTTGTATCGTTTGCAAAATGATGAGCACAATAAGTCTAGTTAACATGTCACATACATAGGTACAAAATCTATTTTGCAATGAGAATTTTAAGATGCACTCTCTTAGTAACTTTCAAATATGTTAACACAGTGTTATTAATTGTAGCCACCATACTAAACATTACAACCCTTTTGATCCCTGTCAACCATTTTTACACTCCTCATCCCTCATATACATATTTAGTCTTTCAAAATATACCCTGGAAGTTGTCTTAGTTAGATACCGATATGTTGTGTTTTCATTATCATTATCCTCACCAAATTCAGGAATTTTAATCTCTTTTTTCATTTAGACCCAAGATTTGTTTACCAGGCTTTGATAGATTAAGTTTTCATGAATGTCTCATGCTCTTCTGAAAAGTAAGTGTCCAGTCTAATAGGGATCACAGTTCACTATAGTCTCTGTCTATAAGATCTGCCCTTGGGATTATGTTGTTTATGTCTTCTCTACAATGACTAAGCGTTTCTCAACTTAACCACTTTTGGACTAAGGGAAGTGTGTTAGAATCATCTATTATTAGTGTGTTTCTTGTTTTTCCCCTTGTACCTACAGTAGTATTTGTCCTATGAATAATTTTTTCTGTGTAATTGGATATATACGTATTAATATCTCACATATTCCTTGTGAATTTTAGCCTTTACCATTGGAAACTATGTTTTCTTCCCCTTTCAGATCCATTTCGATCTTAATTCTCCTATCTCTAATAACAAGACTAAGACCCCTTATTTCCTGTTATTGGCAATTGCCTGATACATATTTCCTTATTTAAAACAATGTTTAAGCAATCTGAATTCCTTTGTTTTAGGGTTATCTCTGGAAAAAAAGTATAGTTTTAGATTTTCCTACAACAGGCAATTTGAAAATGCTTTTACTAGGTGAGTTAAGCACATTTACCTTTACTGATATGATCAAAGACTTTAATCATTTGTGTTTAGTTATGCCAGATTTCTTGTAAACTCATGAAATGATAAACTCCTTTTTAAATGATAAAACAATTATAATAGATAGTGTGCTTCATTCCCTCTTTTTTGTTAAGTTTATTTATTTATTTTTGCGAAAGATCATGAGTGGGGGAGGGGCAGAGAGAGGGAGAGAGAATCCCAAGCAGGCTCCACATGGTCAGCACAAAGCCTAACGTGGGGCTTGATCTTGATCTGTGAGATCATGATGTGAGCTGAAATTAGGAGTCTGACGCTTAACCAACTGAGCCACCCAGGCACCCCATTACATTTTTAATTTTTTTTAAAGTAATCTCTATACCCAGTATGGGGTTCAAACTCATGACCCCAAGATCAAGAGTTGCACCCTTTATCAACTGAGCCAGTTAGGTACCCCCTCCCCTGTCTCTTTTTATTGAGTATTAAGAATGGTTGTTGTTTTGTTCTAGTGGTACTTTTATACTAAACCCTTAACTACAGTACTTAATATCCTTGACATGGAAGGAAGTCTTACTAAGGAATAGACAAATGGTCGTGGTATGAACACATAATTCACATAGCAAGCAATGTACATACTCATTAAACTTTTAAAAATATGCCATGTCACAACACATAAAGAAAGCAAATTAATATCCTGGGATATCATGCTGAGTGACAAAGACATGTTGCTTAATAATATGTAAATTTGATAGTTGGGGAAAAGAGTATGTGTAAATGAACATATTTTGTAGACCCGCATTCCTGCCTCTAAAATGTGTCTGACACTGGAGTAGTGAGTTAGCCTTTGTGAGCTTGAACTTAGCCATATGTAAAATGGGCACATTGATATTTACCTCAGAGAACTGTTATGAGAAATGAGCAAACCCTTAGAAATCATCTGATAGATAATATTTCAGCAAAAAATGCCTGGTGTCTGCTGTGTTCATCCACCTCCAAAAGACATCTTAAAAACCAACATCTAACAATCCTTCGGACTGAGCAGGACAAAATGAAATGAATATATATTTAAATGACAGACAAGCTTTGGTGGTATTTATTAATTGGATGAATTACCTGAAAATGGTGGAAATGAAGAATCACATCATCATTTCCTTAATTAATTAACTAATTAATTAATTTTTACATTTTCTGTTCTTTTCACCTTCCATTTTGACAATGGAATAGCAAGTTTCCTTTGAGGGGAAAAGAGAGTACAGAATAACAGACTATAAAGATGGGTCTGCCTTACAGCAGACTGAAATCAGGAGAGCTAGGTCCCAAATACCAGATCAGTCCTTGCCTATAGTACTGTGGGTAGTCACTTCCCCTGTGCTGACCTCAGCCCTAACACAGAACAAAGATTGTAAACCCAATGGTTAGGGATGGGCCTTTGGACTCAAACTTGCTTGTCAACTTGGGAAAATTAAATAACCTCTTTAATTATCTTTAGTAAATGTTGAGTCATATGTGAAACCCACATGTAATGAGCATACATTACGGATGCATGCATAGAGAGTGTGATGGGATGAAATGCACAAACATGATATATATTTTTTAAACTAATGAATGGTAAGAATTGCTGATTAATTATATATTTCATTCTGGATGTACCATGTTTTCCACAATTTTGGAATTAATATGGATCATTTAAAAACAAAATTAAAGCTTATAGAAACAATGCTTGTTATTAAATAACAGAGATTATAAAAATAGTAGAACACACTTCTGTATCATTCTATTAAATAATAAAATATTACAGATAGTTGTAACTCATTTGAAGTACTTTTCTGATCACATTAGCTTCCCGCTTATCCAGGGTACAGACTCACAAATTTTTGGATCTTTAAATTTCTAATATATTTCTTTATACTTTTATTACATATGTATATATCCCTACATGAAACATGCTATTATTCCCCTGCATGATTTGTCTGTAGTTGCCTGGCTATAGTCTGCATGTGGGTTTATGTGAAGGTATAGACGTTGAGCATTTCCATAAGTGTTTTATGAAGAGATTTTAGGAGAAATTTTAATGATGTATCTTTTCATCCTACTCCTGGAATTTAGAAATGTATTCCAATCCCTTTCCGCAAGATGAGCCTCCACTGCGCTCATGGTTTTAAGGGAATGAGAATATATTCCTTCAAACTGTTCCCTCATACACATGGATAGGCATTTCCTCAGCTTTGTGAGTATGCAATCAGAATAAATAATATTTTTCGTTTTCAGACATTTTCTCAAAAAAGGTGTCCTAAGTTACATTCTTTTGCTATAGGAATAGCTTTGCAAAGAAGTCACTTTCCTTGACACATAGACAAGACTCCTTCATTAGACAGCAGATACATATACATTGGTAGTCTTTAACTTTTGTGACTGAATGTCCAGCACTGCTAGGTGGAAATGTTTGTCCAAGTCTGGAATTCATTTGCCCCTTCCTTGGGGCAAATCTAAGCCACATTCTCCAACATCAATTTTATAAGAAAGTTGATGCATTTTCCTTCTTTTTCTTTTGTCTTGTTTGGTAGTTGGTTCAGATCCCAGATGTGGAGATGGGGTGTATTTTGGGAGCTCTTAAGGTCAAAAGCTTTTTGGAGTAAGACCATAGTAATAGTTTGGGAACCTGACAGACAGCAAAGTGAAGAGCTGTGGATGTATTTTTAGACCCACACCTTAGGGCAGAGGAAAATATGTGCTTCAAAGGGGCAGCTTGCTACAAGAGTTTTGCGGGAAGAAGCATGGGCTGTGCAATCCATTTGTCCTTCCAAACTCACTAATCAGGTAAGTGATTACATAGAGAAATGAGTGTATCGAGAGGTTAGATGTGTTTAGTCGTGGATGTGCCTACACTTGGAAGAAAATATTGGGAGTGGAGGATAAGAATTCCCCTGGAGGAACCAATATGTAGTTTAATTGACTGGGTTTCTGACTATTAACTGACTAATCATTTAGGCCTGCCTCACTGAAATAGTTCTGGAACTTCTTAAGTGACATGTTCTATGTATGCATCTAGATGATTCAGTCACAGGATTATAGACAACCTCTTAGTTTTCTGCCACAGATGGCTAACTGTCATGAGCATGGCCTTGATTTTTAAAATTGTTATTTTCATTTCAGTTAGTTAACATGCAGTGTTATATTAGTTTCAGGTGTATAATATAGTGATTCAACATTTCCATACATCACCCTGTGCTCATCATGATAAGTGCACTCCTTAATCCCCATCACCTCTTTCACCCATCCCGCCTCCCTCTACCCCTCTGGTAACCATAAGTTTGTTCTCCATAATTAAGAGTCTGTTTCTTGTATCCTTCTCCCTCTCTTATTGCTCCCTTTGCTTGTTTCTTTTGTTTCTTAAATTCCACATATGAATAAGATCATATAGCACTTGTTTCTGACTGACTTATTTCACTTAGCATTATACTTTCTAGCTCCATCCATATCCTTGCAAATGGCAAGATTTCATTCTCTTTGGTGGTTGAATAATATTCCATTTACATATATATCACAATTGATTTATCTGTTCACCAATCAATGGGCACTTGGGCAGATTGGCCTTCATTTTATATGTTCACCCTCTGAGGGTTACTTCACTTTCAAGAACCCTAGGATATCACCATGGGTCGCTATGTATTGATAATAACTGGCCTACTGTCTCCTTTAGGCAAGCAAAATTCCTGGCAGGGACATTCTTTGTTCCATGAACGTGAGCAGAGTTCCTCCAATTGCCCAGGTCCCAGGCTCGTGCTTCTAACTAGTATGCTTTCTAACGTGTTGACCTGATGAGCTAAGGTGTTTGCTTTCAGGTAAATGAGTGGGACTGCATGAGTGTGCAGAGACATCTCCAGTGTAGAGATCCAGCTGATGCATCCCATTTACCATAGAAACCTGAGGTCAACATGGTGATTGTGATGACTTTTTTACAGAGGCACACCTCCCGTGGCGGGAATCGCAAGGTCCCACCTTTAGGTGTTTGGGATTCAGCTGAGTGTGTGGGTCCTCATGGTGGGAGCTGAACCTCCCTGGGGTGTTGGGAGACAAAGGGTCCAGAAGCAAGTCACCTGTTTCCCACTTTGGAGCTTGGTGCCTGCTGTCTTGTAGTTATAGCCATCGGGGTCCTTATTTACCCCAATGACGGTGGGTCCTGCTCCAGAGGATTTCTGGAGCTGAATTTCTCTAAAGGCAGGGCCACAGGACTTAAGAGATGGGACAACTCTGACCCCCATCTTCCCTCTATGTCAAATGGGGATGAGAATACTTCACCCACAGGATCACTGAGAACACTCAGGAACAAGCCCCATGGCCCTATGGTTACTGTGGGATCATGAATGCCTATATGGATTCAGGCCTCTTACGCCTTTCCAACTTTGTTATTAAAAAGGAGTAACAGGCTCTGTGAGGAGTCCATTATAACATGTGGTTGTTATCACAAATTAATTATTTCACTATTATACCATGTCAGGCATGGTGGTGGCACATAGTTACACTAATAAATCATAGTGATTGCTGGATCTGTCTCTCCCCGTACATGCTGGTGGCCAAGCTCATATCAAGTTCCTGAAGAAGGCAGGGTCTGAGGGTCTGAGTCCTGATGGCTGCTGAAGCTTCTACTCCAGGTTCAAGGGCAGCAGTCTTCAGGAGACCCCAATACCTCACAGTTTATATAGTTTCATTTTCTCTTCTTTCTTAGGATATCAGTTGTACTTTCTTGCTTTCCTTTTTAGTTGCTGCCCTCGGGTTCACAATATACATTTACTAATCCAAGTCCACTTTTAAATAATACTATACTACTTCACAGGGAGAGCAAGTACCTTATGATAATAAAATAAGCCCAATTCTTTCCTCCATCCTTTATGTCATTGCTGTTATTCATTTCATTTTGCCTATACATAAGAATATATCAGCATATATATTTATATATAAGCATATGGGATTGAATATGTTTTTGCTGTCTTAATTTTGAACAAACTGTTATCTGTTAGATCTATTAAAAATAAGAAAAATAATTTTTTTTTATTTTACCTTCATTTATAACCTTCTTTAAGGCTTTTTCCTTGCTTTTTTTTTTTTTTTTTGAGTTTATTTATTTTGAGAGAGAGAAAGCAGGGAAGAGGGAGAGAGAAAGGATCCCAAGCATGTTTTCCACTGTCAGCACAGAGCCTGACATGGGGCTTGAACTCAAACTGTGAGATCATGACCTGAGCTGAAACCAAGAGTTGGACGCTTAACTGACTAAGCCACCCAGGTGTCCCAAAGGCTTCTCCTTTCTTTATGTGGATTTGAGTTTATGACCTATACTATTGTTGTTCTCTCTAAAGAACTTACCTTAATACCATTTGCAACACATTTTCTCAAAAAAATTTTTTTGAGGAAGTCTTTATTCCTCTGTTGTGAAGGACAATTTAGCAGGTACAGATGTCTAGGTTGGTGGGGCCTTTCTCAACATTTTAAGTATTTCATTCTATTCTCTTGTTGCTTGCATGGCTTTTGAGAAGCCATATATAATTCTTACTTTTCTTTGTGTATAATGCATGGCTTCTGAGAAGTCAGATATAATTCTTACTTTTGCTTCTCTATATATGATGCGTTTTTCCCCTCTCACTGGCTTTGTTCAGGATATTGTCTTCTTTATCTTTGATTTTCTCTACTTTGGAAATGATGTACCGATGTATAATTTTTTGGCATATGTCCAGCTTGGATTTCTCTGATTTTCTTGCAACTGTGGTTCATTTTCTGGTTTAATTTGGGGAACTTCTTAGTCATGTAAAATATGCCTCTGTTCCTGTTTTCCTTCTCTTTCTTGTATTCCCATGACAAGTATGTTACAGCTTTTTTTTTTAAATCCAAGTTAGTTAACATATATAGTGTAATAATGATTTCAGGAATAGAATTTAGTGATTCATCACTTACATATAACACCCAGTGATCATCCTAACAAGTGTCCTCCTTAATGCCCCTTGCTCATTTAGCCCATCCCCCAACCCAACACCCTGCCAGCAACCCTCAGGTTGTTCTCTGTATTTAAGAGTCTCTTATGGTTTGTCTACCTCTCTGTTTTTATATTATTTCTTCTTCCCTTCCCTTATGTTCATCTGTTTTGTTTCTTAAATTCCATATATGAATGAAATCATATATTTGTCTTTCTCTGACTGACATATTTTGCTTACCATAATACACTCTAATTCCATCCATGTTGTTGCAAATGGCAAGATTTCATTCTTTTTGATCACCCAGTAATATTCCATTGTATATATACACCACATCTTCTTTATTCATTCATCAGGTGATGGACATTTGAGCTCTTTCCATACTTTGGCTATTGTTGTTGATAGTGCTGCTATAAACATTGGGGTGCATGTGCTCCTTTGAATCAGCATATTTGTATCCTTTGGATAAATACCTAGTAGTGCAATTGCTGGGTTGGAGGGTAGTTCTGTTTTTAATTTTCTGAGGAACCTCCATATTGTTTTCCAGAGTGGCTACACCAGTTTTCATTTCCTCCAGCAGTGCAAGAGTGTTCCCTTTTCTCCGCATCCTCGCCAACATCTGTTGTTTCTTGAGTTGTTAATTTTACCCACTCTGACAGGTAAGAGGTGATACCTCATTGTGGTTTTGATTAGCATTTCCCTGATGATAAGTGATACTGAGCATCTTTTCATGTGTCTTTTAGCCCACTTTGATGTCTTTGGAAAAGTGTCTTTTTATGACTCCTTCCCATGTCTTCCCTGGATTATTTGTTTTTTTTTTTGGGGGGGGGGGTGTTGAGTTTGATGAATTCTTTATAGATTTTGGACACTAGCCCTTTATCTGATATGTCATTTACAAATATCTTCTCCCATTCCATCAGTTGCCTTTTAGTTTTGCTGATTGTTTCCTTCACTCTTTTGTCTTGATGAAGTCCCATAGTTCATTTTAGCTTCTGTTTTCCTTGCTTCTGGACACATATCTAAGTAGGTAGTTGCTGCAACCGAGGTCAGAGAGGTTGCTGCCTGTGTTCTGTAGGATTTTGATGATTTTCATGTCTTACATGTAGGTCTTTCATCCACTTTGAGTTTATTTTGGTGTATGGTGGAAGAAAGTGGTCAAGTTTCATTCTTTTGCATGTCACTGTCCACTTTTCCCTGCAACATTTGCTGAAGAGACTGTCTTTTTTCCATGGGATATTTTTTCCTGCTTTGTTGAATTTAATTGACCTTACATTCGTGGGTCCACTTCTGTGTTCTCTCTTCTGTCATATTGATCTGTATGTATGTTTTTGTGCTAGTATTATACTGTTTTTTATGATTACTGCTTTGTAATACAGCTTGAAGTCTGGAATTGTGATGCCTCCAGGTATGGTTTTCTCTTTCAACATGACTTTGGCTATCCAGGGTCTTTTCTGGTTCCATATAAGTTTTGGAATTGTTTGTTTTAGCTCTGTGAAAATGTTGGTGTTATTTTGATAGGGATTGCATTGAATATATTGATTGGTGGAGTCTTTAGGGTTTTCAATGCATAATATTTTGTCACCCCCAAGTAGTGATACTTTAATTTCCTCATTATCAATTAGGATGCTTTTTGTTTCTTTTCCTTCTCTGATTCCTTCTCTTCCTTCTCTGTTTCTTTTCCTTCTCTGTAGACTGAAAGTCTACAACTTTCAGTACTATGTTGGATAAAAGAGAGGACATCCTTGTCTTGTTGCTAATCTTAGAGGGAAATCTCTGTTTTTCATCACTGAGTATGTTACCTGTAGGTTTTTTCATATATGGCCCTTATTATTTTGAGGTATGTTCCCTCTAAATCCACTGCGTATTGATACTGTTAACCCCTTCACTTGGCTCAGTGTTAACCATTTGATTATATTTATGTTGAAAACTGCATCCCCTAAAGACTCTGCTACTTATGAAATATTTCAGTTAAAAAGCATTGTGAGCTATGAAATTCATCCAGGTTTAGCAACATCTTTACATTTGCTTCTTTCTCCTCTTAAGATAATCAGTATCCAGGATATTGGATTCCCATGCTATTCCCATGCATTCCTTTCTTATTTTACTCAAAATGACAGCGTCCCTAAACAAAATATAGCGCTCTTTTGCATGTTTTCTTTACAAACAGATGCACACACACAGACACATAGACACACACATTTACACATAAACACGGTAGGCACCATCATCCTCCAACTTGCTAATTTAATAAAATTTGTGCAGGGGTACCTGGGTGGTTCAGTCAGCTAAGTGTCCAATTCTTCTTTTTTTAATGTTTGTTTATGTTTGAGGGGTGGGGGAGGGGCAGAGAGCAAGGGAGACACAGAATCCAAAGCAGGCTCCAGGCTCCGAGCTGTCAGCACAGAGCCCAATGCAGGGCTTGAACTCACAAGCCGTGAGCTCATGACCTGAGCCGAAGTCAGATGTTTAATTGACTGAGCCACCCAGGCGCCCCAAGCATCCAATTCTTGATCTCAGCTCAGATCTTGATCTCAGGGTCATGAGTTCAAGCCCCATGTAGGGCCTCACACTCAATGTGGAGCTTACATTAAAAAAAAAAAAAAAAAAAGACTAAGGAAGTGTATTTAGAGAGATAGAAGAAATTATGTGACCCAGAAGCTTTAAAAAAAATTAATCTGCTCTTTTTCCTTGCTTGCATTGTACTCTCTCTCTCTCAAATAAAAAATAATAATAATTAAAAAATTACAAAAGATAATATTTGTGCACGCATACATTCATATATATGTATTATAAATAATATTGTGTATATATAATTTATATAGAGAGTATGCCTATATATAATATGTATGTGTATAGAGTGTTTATAAACACATACACACACAAACAGAAAACCTTATTCTCAAGGGAGTGTTATGAGAAGTTCAAGGGGAGCCTCCCTCAAGATTCCAGCACACTATTGGGGGCATCACCCATAATACCAAACTTTGTGACCTTTGTATTCCAACAGCTCTGAACATTAACTGGGATGTTGTTTCTTAACTCATTTATTTCTTCTTTACCTCTTACTGTCCTTTCCAACTCATTCTTGTTTAGGTTGTGATTCTTTATTTTACTTTTTGTAATTAATGCTTATTTATTTTCATTTTTGTAGATATAGTTATTTATTTTTTCCTCTAGTTTTATTGAGATATATTTGAAATAAAACATTGTATAAGTTTAAGAAGTACAACATAATGATTTGATACATGTATGTATTGCAAAATGATTACCACAATCAGTTTAGTTAATGTTCATCACTTCATCCAGTTACAATTTTCATTTCTTGTGATAAAAACATTAAGATCTATTCCCTTAGTAAACTTCACATATACAGTACAGCATTCTTAACTATAATAACCATGCTGTATATTACATTTTGAGAACTGATTTATCTTATAACTAGAATTTTTTGCCTTTTGACCATATCCACTTTTTTTATGAAGTAAAATTGATGTATAACATTAATATAGATTTCAGCTGCACACCATAATGATTCAATATTTGTATTTTGCAGAATGATAACCACAATAAATCTAGTTGACATCCATCACTTCCATCTTTACATAAGTAAAGGTAAATATCCAGAAGTTGAATTGCTGGATCATATTGTAATTCTATTTTTAGTTTTTTGAGGATCCTTCATAATGTTTTCCATAGTGATTGCACCAATTTACACCTCACTAACAGCACACAAAGGTTCTCTTTTCTCCATATTCTCCAGCACTTGTTATCTCTTGTCTTTATGATAATAGGCATTCTAACATGTGGGAAGTGGAAGCAATATCTCATTGTGGTTTTGTTTTTAATTTCAACATTATAAAAGCCATATACGGAAAACCCACAGCTAACACCATGCTACTTGTTAAAAACTAAAAACTTTTTCTTTGAGATGAGAAACAACACAAGGATGTCCACACTCGCCACTTTTATTCAACATAGTACTGGAAGTCCTAACCACAGCAATCAGACAACAAAAAGAAATGAAATTCATCCAAATTGGTAAGAAAAAAGTAAGACTTTTCACCATTTGTACATAACATGATATTATATATAGAAAACCCTAAAGACTCCACCAAAAATGTCCTGGAACTCATAAACACATTCAGTCAGTTCCCAAGATACAAAATCAATATATAGAAATCAATGCATTTCTATACACTACTAATGAAGTAACAGAAAAAGAAATTAAGAAAACCATTCCATTTACAATTGCACAGAAAGAATACAATACCTAGGAATCAACTTAAGCAAGGAGGTGAAAAACCTGTACTATGAAAACTAGAAAACATTGATGAAAGAAATTGAAGACAACACAAAGAAGTGGAAAGACATTCCATGCTCTTGGACTAGAATAACAAATATTGTTAAAATGTTCATGCTATCCAAAGAAACCTACAGATTTAATTCAATCTCTATAAAAATACCAATGGTATTTTTTATAGAACTAGAACACCCTGTTTTCTGTTAGAAGAAAATTTGAGATGACTCTGTGTGTGTGTGTGTGTGTGTGTGTGTGTGTTTCCATATTCCCTCTAGCTCTACCACCTCCAGTACACACTCAACAGTTGCAGTTTAAACTCAGTTCCAGAGCTGTACCTACAATCTCCGCTTTAGATATCCCAGAAAATATGTTTTGTTTATATCCTAGAAAAGTGATGTATACAAAAGTATTCTTCCAGGTAAGTGAAAATCCAGAAAGCTGGTTGATCCCATGGTGTCAAGCTCCAGCCTCCATCTTCTCTTCCCCTTTATGAGGCCCATTAGTCCGAGACTCTTAGAGCTGACATTCTGGATCTGACCACTGGGCAACATTTCCATTTTTCTTATTATTTTTTTCTTAATGAAAAAAAAATTGCAACAAGTAAAAAAAATGAAACAATTTACTATTTCACCAATTCTGCTTGGAACATTCATAGGTATATTAAAGCAGATCCATTTTTTGTTCACCCCAAGCTACATCCTATTCCCTGACTTATCCCTGACAGTTCCCTCATAACTGTCAGCTGATGTGCAGTGTGGACTGTACAATGCTTCCCTACCAGACAACAGGATGTTCACCTCCATTATCCCACACTTGTACAGGCTGCCATGACCTACTCCCAGTTCGTCTGCCATCCCCTGTCCATGACATGGGACACAGCTGCTCAGACCCTGCTCTGATGCCCCATCCTCTGAGTTAGCTACCCCTTGTTCTGTTCTACATTGCCCCTTAGCATATCTGCCACTGACTGCCAAGGCATGCCCCTGTCACCTGGTGTTTTTCATCTGCAGGCCCCGGAGTATGTGGTTTCACAATCGTAATTTACACCTAACAGGTTTTTTTTTTTCCCCCAGACAAGATTAGAATTATTCTGCATAAGTTCAAATCCTGGATTTGGGGAGATTACTGATTTGTCTTTACTCCTTGCTGACACTTTTTGGAAACAGTTTGATGATGCTGGCGCTTTGGTGCCACCACCTTGTGACCGAAGCCTGAATTGCAGCTTGAATATCACAAGACAGAAAAGTGGGAGGGAGCAGCTGTGACCCAAATCCCCCAGACATAGATTTCTGGAATTCATAATGGAGCAGGGGGATTCTTTGTGTACAGCATGTTGATGGGCTGTCTCTGGACACTTTATTTAAGTGGAATCATACAATATGTGGCTTTTGGCATATTCGGCTTCTTTCACTTGGCTTAATGTTTTCAGGGTTCATCCATGTTACAGCATGTATCGGTACTCCATTCCTTTTAATTGCCATATAATATGTCATTATTTTTTTGATTCATTAATGGTGAATATTTGGGTTCTTTCTTATTTTGCTAATATAAATAATGGTGTGTACATCATACCCAATTTGATGATGGTGGTGTATTGTTGTCACCTTCCGACGAAAGTATGAACTGCAGCTTGGACATGGTGGGGCAAGAAATTGAGAGTAAGAGGCTATGACTTAAACCCACAAGACAGAGCTTTCTGGAAGTCAGGATGGAAAAGGGGGAATTCCTTGGACACAGCTATATTGATGGTCTTTCTCTGCATATTTTGTATAAATGGAATCATACAGTGTTTTTTGCATATTTGGCCTTTTTCACTTGGTAATGTTTCCAAGGGTCATTGATGTTGTAGCATATATCAGTACTTCGTTCCTTTGCCCAATAATATACATCATTTCTTCACTCATGCATTAATTGGTTGACATGTGGATTGCTTCCACTTTTGCTATTACAAGTGATGATGCTACATATATTCATGTTCAAGTTTTTATGTAGACATATGTTGCCATCTCTCCTGCCTGTGAACCAAGGACTGGAATTGCAGGGTCCTATGGTAACTCTCTGTTGAAGCACTTGCAGAGCTGCCAGACTATTATTATGACCCTGAGAGTGTTGAAGAGTGCAGGGATAGTCTGTTATTTTTTTCTCCTGATTACATTGTGGTTATGGGTTTTGAGAAAGAAAACCACAGAGTTCGAGTGCCCTTCTCATCACCTCACATTTACGAAGACATGACACCCACTTGACATCACTAGGTCATTGGAGATGTTGGCCCTCATCTCAGAGCGAAGGCTGTTTTTGTCTATTTTCCCCAGTGTACAGTAACTATTTTCCATTCACCGACTCAAGAAATGAGTCACTAAGTCTACCTTGTCCTCAGGAGTGAGAGGCAGAATTAAGATTCAGCACATGGAGAAAAGGTATCTACATATATTATTTGGAATTATTTGATAAAGACAGTTTGTTTTCTGTGATCCATGTTTTTATTAATTGATACATTTATTTATATCAGTATAGATTCAGGTATACTTATTTTGTTTTTTTTTTTAATAGAAAGATTGCAAAAGAAAATCTAGCATGATTTGTATGCTACAGAAATCAGTACAATTTAACACTAACTGCAAGAGTTCCCTAACTCTACCATTATATACCATCACCAGTGTGTGATCTAAACATGACATATTAGACAATGCTTTTAGAAAATATATTTATCAACAACAGAGTTTGTAACAACATTATAATTTCACATAATTTTATTCCATACCTAGCTTTCTTTAGAAAGAAATGAAATCAGTTCTGAAAGCGGTTATTGAAGTGAACAGGAAATATTATTGCTAACATGCACAAAACACATTTGTAAAATCCTTTTTAATGAAGGAAAAGTCGAGCTATGTTGGAGAAAATGTGTGCTTCATTTGAGAGGCCAGTGTCTAAAGCATAGCCTTTCAGTTATCTGACTCTGACTCTATTGAAACTAACTAAACTCTAGCCTGTACATAACTGATCTCACTGCAATGAAGTCCTTGTGTATACCCAGGCAATTTATTCTGTCCTGGGAGACAGAAATTTTTCCTCTGGGTGAAACACATGTTTTTCTTAATTTGAACTACCATTTAAATCTTCCTGATCTATACATGTTCAAAGACTGAGTTGTAGAATTGGCCAAGTGTAATTTCTGTGGAAGCATGGGAGAATAGCACCCATTAGATGTGGGATGGAGACTAAATTAGATGGTATGTGCAGGCAATGTGAATTAAGTATGGAAAATTCTTCAAAGAATATTGTTGCGTGTATATGTAAAAAAAAAAAATGTGAGTAACTAGAGATGTGGAGAGGGGCCCAGGGCATTAAACCATATTTATAAGTTATGAATTATAGGAGACTTGAATGAACAGGCTGAAATCTTAATAGGAATGACCATCTCTAATTAGATTTAACATCTGAATTTACCACACTACCCTTTTCACACATTACTTCTTTGTTTCCATTCTGGAAAAGCCTAAAACTTAACCAGAGGGATGATGTAGAGTTTGATCTTAATGCCTGTTAAACAGATGAGAGGATGGATAGATGGATACACAAGGTGTCAAACATGTGCTTTAAAGTCATACATTATCACTATCCCAGGGGAAGAGAGAGGTCTTGACCCAGCTGTCTGAAACCTTGGTTTTGGGTAGCTGAAAGGATGCAGTTTCCCAGGACTCTACAACTGATGGTGAAAGAACAGAGGCAGTTCCATTGTGAAGGAGGGTCTTGAGAGTGTCTTTTGCCAGAGAAAGGTGACTTCATTGTGAAGACCCTGAGGACATTTTAATAGAGACAAAGCTGCCTGGAGAGGAGAGCAGGCCTCACTTTCAGGTCTTTGGGATTCAGTTGGTAGAGTGAGTCCCCAGGATTCAGGGACTGCACCACCCTGGAGTGTGAGGATGCAAAGGGATCTCAGATCAAAGTTGCCTCTTTCTTGTTCGGAGATGCAGTGCTCCAGCTTTCCCCTAGGTAAAGCCGTTGAGGGTCCTGTCCTGCCCCAGTAAGTGTGGGTCCTGCTCCAGGAGTGTCCTGGAGCTGCTTTCTTCTAAAGGCAGGGGCGCAGAAAGCAAGATAGGTAAAGACTCTTTCTGAGCCCCAGATTTTCCCTCTATAAAATGGGGATGAGAATGCTTCACCCACAGGACCTTTGAGAAAGTTCAGTGATACACATGAGCAAGCCCATGGACCCATGGTTGCTGTGGGGTCATGAATGCCTTATGAATCCAGTCCACTTCTTATTCCTTTTCAACTTTGTTCTTAGGGGATACATGAGGAAAATATAAAAAGGCCCTATTGTGAAGCCCATTGAAATATACTGTTTTTTTTTTTTTTCCAACAGTCAATTATATGAATGTCATTATCTGTAACCTAGTACTTTGCATGGTGCCAAGCACATCATTACTCCATACATGATACTGATATCTAGGTCTCTCTCCCTGTACAGGTCCTCATGGATGTGGCCAACCTCCTATCAGGTGTTGGAAGGAGTCAGATTCTGAGGACCTGTGTCTTGAGGTCTGCTGTAGCTTCTACCCCAGATTCAAAGGCAGCAGTCCTCAGGAGTTCCTGACAGTTCACGTCCCTGTGAGATATGATGCCTGGCTCAAGTGAGGTCAGAGATCTAACAATAGCATGTTGTGAAATAGGTCCTTGAGGTTCACAAACTAGCCTAAAAGTAGAGAAGTTGTTTTGGTTTAATCATGCAAGAAGAGGTTTTAGGACGTGAAATTTTATTTCTTCAGAAGCTACATGCTCTATGTAGCCCATGAGGCCCATATTAAAGAAGTCTTTCTTTGTCTGAAAGCAACAGTTGTTCGGCTTGACAACAACTTAATCTTTAACATGCACTTGCAATTAATATGCATATATTTTTCTGACCGTAAATAACGAGTCCTATGTTCTCTCAGAAGGATGTGAAATATGCAGTTAGTTAAAAGGATTGCTAGCAATTTGAGATCATGAAATGGATTCTTTACTGGTAAACATGGTTTTATCCATTCTATAAAGAAAAATATTAGGAAAGCCTGACATCATCTAAGTGTTAGTTAAAAATGTCAATTTCAAGAATTTAGAATTTTATAAAATAATAACTTACTGTGCATTTGCCCTGTTATCATGATACCCAGCAGCGTCCATGATAATTACCAGGTATTCTTAAAGATCATTATGATTATATTCTTATGACATCACATTTTCAGTTCTGTACTACCCACCACCCACTCCTTCTTCATGTCCTGTCCCCAGCAAACCGGTGATCTTTGTGTAAATAGGTTAGTTTTGAATCCCTATAATTTTATGTAGAAGTAATCATACAGTCGCATTTTATTTTCTTCTGGCTTCATTTATTCATTCAGTTATTTATGTATTTATTTATTTATGTATTTGTTTATTTATATTAAGGTATATAAAGTATCTTTTATTTGACATGAATATATGAAACATTATTTATGAACACTTGGGAAACACTTTCCTTTTTTAATGTTTATTTTACTTTTGAGAGAGGGAGAGACAGAGCGTGAGCAAGGGAGGGACAGAGAGAGGGAGACACAAAATCTGAGGCAGGCTCCAGGCTCTGAGCTGTCAACACAGAGCCTGATGCAGGGCTCGATCCCACAAACCGTGAGATCATAACCTGAGGTGAAGTTGGACGCTTAACCAACTGAGCCACCCAGGCGCCCCTGGGGAAACACTGTCTTGAATATTTAATATCTACTATCTTGCAGAAGAAAATTCGTGTTTGAAAATCATTCAGACTACCAGTTCTTTGTAAATCACCAAATTATTAATTTTACATGTAATGATATAGAAAAACATACGGAATTATCTTCAGATTTAGCATTTTTGTAAATATTTCAAAATTGAACATAACATATTGTCCCCCAAAAAGGGACAATAAAAAACTTCCTGTTTTCTCCTGCTGTAAAGCAAAATTTTGTGCTTAGATGATGATAAATATCAAAACCTAGAAATGAGTTGTTTTTGTTTCCTACATACATATTTAACTGCAAGAATAGGAAGGCTAGTAGGACAATAATAATCATGAATATTTTTAATATCACATTTTATATGTTTTTATTTAACACATAACTTTAGAGATAATATCTTGCATATATATGGGTTGATAAATATGTAAGTATTTGTCCTACATAATGAAGAATTTGATATCTTGTTTTATATGTGTTAAAGTATTACAGTATTGTGCATAAGATACTATTGATTTATTTGTTCATTTCTCCCCACAGTGGCTCTGCGAGATATTTCACAGATTCTTACAGATGACCCAATACACAGACAGACATATCTATATAGGGGCATCATTTTCATTTTCTACAGGGTATTTTTTCCCATGAAAAGACAGAATCTTAAGATACACAAAAAGCTTTTCTTCAAGCTAGATTATGAAACAATAACTGTAGTGTGATCCCAGCACTCTTTTTGAAATTTCACATGTGTATAAAAGAATGATAGCACATATTACATAGTTTCACATCCTTTTTATACCTACCTATATCTACATCACATGTTTATTAAATGTGAATTAGATACCTACTATGAGCCAAGCACAGTCCAAGTTCACATCTATATCCACATCTTTCCTGTCTTGATATCTAGACTGGATATCTGGAAATGTCCACAGGCAGTAAAACCGATGTTAGTGCCCACCCCATAGGGTGGTGAAATATGACCTCAAATGGACTCCCTTCCAAGAAAGTTTAGCCCAAGCTTCATCCCGAGTCTTGCAAACCTGGCAAATAATGGAAACCAGGAAATAATGTGGTCGATCAGGAAGAGGTTCTACCTTGGGAAACTGAGGCAACTTGTTACCCACACCTCCATCCTCTTGAGGAGCTCAACGAGGCTATGACCTTCTCTGGAGGAGACCTCACTCCCAGATAATGAAGAATGAGTAACACTTATGCGGTTTCAGTCAAGACTGAAGGTCTACAAGTCTTGTACCTTTTGTGTAGACTAGATGTTTTACTTTTCTCTTTAGTCTGCAGCCAGGTTGTGTGGTCGATTTTGGTATAGATTTTTTGTTTATCTTATCCCCCGGAAGGTGGTCCCTCTTATTTAATTCTATGAGGGGTCCATCTAAGGTGACATGAGTGTCTGCTTCATTTAAATCCTCGTGTCCCAGTTGTCGGAGCCCAGACCCACATAGAGTTCTCAAAGACAAGTGCAAGACCAGGATCCTGATCTCAACATTTAATTCTCCTGACTTAGTCACATGATTTTCACAGATTTCTCACAAGATGGTCACCTCTCCAACTGTTTCTCTTATGCCTGACACCCCAATATGTTCCATCCCTTTTTTGTCTCTCCCCTGTCCACAAAAGTACATCCAGTGAAATTCTTCTTATAACCTGGTAATGCAGGATAATTTTTCAGCCATGGGTACAACTCTAGAAGCAATTAGGGAAAGAGTGATGCATTTAATTTCATTTAAAAATTACGTGGCAATGGGGTGCCTGGTTGGTTCAGTCAGTTAAATGTCTGACGTCACTTCAGGTCATGATCTCATGGTTGGTGAGTTCGAGGCCTGTTTTGGGCTCTCTGCTGTCAGCACAGAGCCCACTTCAGATCTTCCATATCCCTCTCTCTCTGCCCCTCCCTCTCTCTCTCTCTCAAAAATAAATAAACATTCAAAAAAAATTACATGGCAAAAGCAAAAAAATAATAACAAACAAAATATACGCAAAGTAAATTAAAAAGTAGAAAATATAATATTTTAGCCCTGCCTCCCTAAAACAGCTCTGAGACTTCTTAAATGACATTTTTGTTTATCTAAATCATTCAATCACACACTTATAAGCAGTTTTTAGTGTTCTGCCACAAATGGCTGACAGCCTAGCATGGCCTTGATTTTACATGTTCACCCTCCAAGGCCTAGCGCCTCTCTAAGAACCCTATGCTATCTCCCTGGGGTTCCATGTACTGATAGTGTGCCCCTAATGTCTCTACAATGCAAATGAAATCCCCGAAGACAGAGACATTCTTTGTTCCATCAACCTTGGCAGAGTTCCATCCATTTCCCTGGTCCTCCTCTACAGAGTTTAATTACAGTTCTTTCTCATGTGGTGTCTTGAAGTGCAAATGTGTTTTGCTTTTGGCAAAAGGCCAGGGTTTGGATCACTGGGAGGAGGCAGTTCTGGTGTGGGGACCTGGCTGGGTATGGCACTTCCCATAGAAACTTGAGGTCAGGGTTCTTCAGAGGAACAGAATCAATAGGATGTTGTTATATTGGTGGCAATTTATTTTACAAAAGTGACTCTAAGATTGCAGACCTGGCAGAATCTGAAGGGGAATGGGCAGGCAGGCTGAAGACTCAGCAAAGAGTTACAGTTGGAGTCTGAAGGCAGTCAGCTGGAGAATCATTGTTCTCCAACTGTTGATATTGCAGTTGAAGTTAAAGCCAGTATCCTGGCAGAAGTCTGAAAAGAGCAACCTACATTATATGGCATCTAGAAAGTCCTCAAAATGTTAGCTGCCTGTTTCAGCTTTGCTTTCTCCATTCTGTCAGTGTGCTGCCTCTGACATGAACATCATAGCATGACTACCAGACAGAATACTTGGATATGGGACAGCAAGCAGTGATGAGCTCACACTTCCACAAATCCAGCGATTTAGTGTCACTGCTGTGAGCAGGAGGGATCTTTGGGATGGAGCTGGAGAGGAGGCATAGTGTCATTGCACAGCTTCCCGTGACCTGAGTGGGGACAGGCAAGCACATGGTCACTCCTTTCCCCTGAATTTCATGTGCTCTCCTTTTGTCTAACTTTACTCTCTGTTGCACATCATGCCTGTTCCTCTGACTCTCCCTTCTAGTTACACAGGAGAGAAGAGTGTGGACTCTGGGCCCAAGAAACAGGAGTTGAAAGAGAAGAATGAGATGTGATGTTCAGTCTGCTAATTTGCTGGAATAAGAGTAAAGCGATCAGGATCCCATAATGGGGACAATTTACACAAGTTACTACCCTTCCTGCAGTGTGTTCTATACAATGCATGTGTTGATACTTTCAGAGCTATTGTGAGGAGAAATTAATAAACCAACAGAAAGTATCTGACAAGTATCCGTGTCTCCTGTGTTCTACGCTAACAAAAGAGGTGACTTAACCATGAACAACTCATAGAAATCATTGGGATTTAAACCGGCAGGAAAGGCCATGTATACATATTCTTTCATGGGTTAGCTTTGGTGCCAACTTTTGTAGGTGAGTTATGTAATGATCATAAGGAAGAGGAAGTAAATTAGCACTTGTTACATTTTGTATGTATGTATACAACATAATAATTTGACATTTATATCTACATTACAACATGATCATCACAGTCTAGTAAATATCCATCACCTTAATAGTTATAGATTATTTATTCTATTGAATAATATTGAAATATATATTAATATATTTTTGACTTGCACTTCCATGATAATGAGTCACACTGAGCATCTGTTCATGTGTCTGTTGGCCATCTGGATGTCTTCTCTGGAGAACTGACAATGTCTTATGCCCATTTTTTACTTGGATTAGTTGTTTTTGGGTGTTGACTAGTATAAGTTCTTTATATATTTTGGATAGTAATCAGATATGTCATTTGCAAATATCTTCTCCCATTCCATAGCTTGCCTTTTAGTTTTGTTGGTTGTTTTTGTTGTTGTTGTTATTGTTGTTTTGCTGTACAGAAGCTTTTTATTTTGATATAGTCCCAATAGTTTATTTTGCTTTTATGTCCCTTGCCTCAGTAGACATATCTAGAAAAATGTTGCTACAACATTATTGTCAGACACATTATTGCTTATTCTGTCTTCTAAGATTTTTATGGGTTCAGGTCTCACATTTAGGTCTTTAATGCATTTTGAGGTAGATTTTTTGTATGGTGTAAGAAAGTGGTCCAGTTTCATTCTTTTGCATGTCGCCTACCAATATTCCCAACACCATTTGTTGAAGCAGCTGTCTTTTTTCCCATTGCATATTCTTTCCTCCTTTGTCAAAGATTAGTTGATGATAAAATTGTGGGTTTATTACTGAGTTTTTATTCTGTTCTAATGATCTATATGTCTAATTTTGTGCCAATACCATACTGTTTTGATTACTACAGTTTTGCAATATAACTTGAAGCCTGGAATTGTGATACCTCCAGCTTTGCTTTGCTTTTTCAAGGTTGCTTTGGCTATTCAGGGTCTTTTGTGGTTCCATATAAATTTAAAGATTTTCTGTTCTAGGTCCATGAAAAATGCTGTTGGTATTTTGATAGGGATTGCATTGAATGTGTAGATTGCTTTGTGTAGTATAGACATTTTAAAATATATTAGTTCTTCCTATCCATGAGCATGGAGTGTCTTTCCATCTTTGTGTTGTCTTCCATTTCTTTAATCAGTGTTTTATAGTTTCAGATACAGGTCTTTCATCTCTTTGGTTAACTTTATTCCTGAGCATCTTACTATTTTAGGTGTAGTTGTAAATGAGTTAGTTTTCTTAACTTCTCTTTCTGCTGCTTCATTATTATTAGTGTATAGAAATGCAACAGATGTCTGCACATTGATTTTTATCCTGTGACGTTACTGAATTTATCAGTTCTGCTGGGTTTTTGGCGGAGTCTTTAAGGTTTTCTACATAGAGTAATATGTCACCTGGAAATAGTGAAAGATTTACTTCTTCCTTACCAGTTTGGATGTTTTTTATTTCTTTTTGTTTTCTACTTGCTATGGCTAGGACTTCCAGTACTATGCAGAATAAATGTGTCAAGGTTGAACATCCTATCTTGCTCCTGACCTTAGGGGAAAGCTGTCAGTTTTTCCCCATTGAGTAGGATGTCAGTTGTGGGATTTTCATTTATGGCCTTTTTTATGTTAAGGTTTGTTTCCTCTAAAGTGAATTTGTTGAGGGTTTTACCATGAATAGATGTTGTACTTTGTCCAACACTTTTTCTGCATCTATTGAATTGATTATATAATTTTTATTCTTTCTCTTATTGATGTGATGCATCAAGTTGATTGATTTGCAAATATTGAACCACACTTGCAACCCAGGAATAAATCCCCCTTGATTGTGGTGAATGTTTCTTTGAATGTGTTGTTGGATTTGGTTTGCTGATATTATGTTCACGATTTTTGCATCCATGTTCATCAGAGATATTGGCCTGTAGTTATTTATTTATTTATTTATTTATTTATGGTGTCTTTCTCTATCAGGGTGATAGTGTCCTTATAGAATGAATTGGAAGTTTTCCTTCTATTTTTGGAATAGTTTAAGAGGAACAAGTACTAAGTGTTCTTTAAATGTTTAAATGTTTAGTAGAATTTGCCTATGAAGTGTCTGCTCTGGGACTTTTGTTTGTTGGGAGTTGTTTTGATTACTGATTCAATCTCCATCTGGTAATTTGTCATTTTGAATTTTCAATTTCTTCCTGGTTCAGTTTTGGTTGGTTATGCATTTCTAGGAATTTATCCATTTCTTCTATGTTGTCTAATTTCTTGACATATAGTTTTTCATAATGTCTTACCAGTTCCCTTATTTCTGTGGTATTGGTTGTTACTTCTACTCTTTCATTTCTGATTTTATTCGTTTCAGTCCTTTCTCTATCTCTGGTGAGTCTGGCTAGAGGTTTATCAATTTTGTTGATCTTTTCAAAGAACCAGCTCCTGGTTTCCTTCATCTTTTCCATTGGTTTTGTTTGTTTGTTTTAGTTTTTATATCATTTATGTCTTCTCTAATCTTTATTATTTCCTTTTGATGGTTTTGTGTTTTGTTTTCTCTTCTTTTTCTGGCTCCTTTAAGTATATGTAACGTTAGATTGTTTGTTTGAGACTTTTCTTGCTTCTTGCGGTAGGCCTGTATTTCTATAACATTCCCTCTTAGAATGGCTTTGCTGCATCCCAAAGAATTTGAACTGTTGTGTTTTCATTTTTGTTTGTTTCCATGCACTTGCTGATTTCTCCTTTGATTTCTTGGTTGACCCATTCATTGTTTTGTAACATGTTATTTAACCTCCATATATTTGTACCCTTTCCAGGTTTTTTCTTGTGGTTGATTGCTAGTTTCATCATGTTGAAGTTAGAAAAAAAATGCATGGTATGACTTTGATCTTTCTGAATTTGTTGAGGTTTGTTTTGTTACCTAATAAGTGATCAATTCTGGAGAACCTTCCTCGTGTACTTGAAAAGAACGTGTATTCTGCTGTTTTAAGATGGAATGTTCTGAATATATCTGTTAAATCCATTTGTTCCAGTGTGTCATTCAAAACCATTGTTTCTTTGTTGATTTTGTTTAGATAATCTGTCCATAGATGTAAGTGGAGTGTTAAAGCCCCCTGATCTTATTATAATACTTTTTGATTACATCCTTTATGCTTGTTATTAGCTGTTTGATGTATTCATGACTGCTATGTTGAGTGCATAATTACTTACAATTTTATATCTTCTTCTTGGATTAGCCCCCTTTATTATTAAATAGTGTCCTTCTTTGTCTCTTTTCACAAAGTATTGCTACTCCAGTTTTCTTTTGCCATCATTTCCATGATAAAAGTTTGTCCATCCCCTCACTTTCAATCTGCATGGGTCTTCAGTTTTGAAATGAGTCTCTTGTAGGCAGCATATGCATTGGTCTGTTTTTTTTTTTTTTTTTTTTAATCTACTCAGACACCCTGTATCTTTTGCATGGAACTTTTAGTCCATTTACATTCAAAGTAATTATTGGTAAATATGTGTTTATTTCTATTTTTTTACTCATTTTATAGTTGTGATCCTTTCTTCTCTTTTTATCTTTTATGATTTATTGGTTTTCTTTAGTGATACACTTGAATTCCTTCCTCTTTATTTTTTGCATATCTATTACTTTTTTTTCGATTTGTTGTTGCCATTTGGTATCTATATAACATCTTCTGCATATAGCAATCTATATTAACCTTATAGTCACTTAATTTTGAGCTCATTGTTTACTCCTTTCCCCTTAACAATTCAGATATTTGGTATTGTATTTTACATCCTTTCATTTTTTGTCAACCCCTTGACGCATTTACTGAAATACTTTTTAATCCCTTTTTGTTATTTTATTTTTTAGACACTTATTTATGGTTTCTCCATTCCACTCATTCTCCTTTAACATTTCTTGTAGGGCTGGTTTAGTGGTCATGAACTCCTTTAGCATTTGCTTGTCTCTCTCTCTCTCTCTCTCTCTCTCTCTCTCTCTCTCTCTCCTGAATGATAGCTTTGCTGGAAATCATATTCTTGGCTGCAGATTTTTTTTTCTTTCAGCATTTTGAGTATATTGTGCCACTCCTTTCTAGCCTGCAAAGTTTCTGCTGAAAAATCAGTTGACACTCTTATGGGCATTCATTTGTATATAACTCTCTTTTCTCTTATGACCTTTAAGTTCTGTCTTCATTATTATGTTTTGTAATTTTAGTAACTATGTGTCTTTGTGTGGACCTCCTTCAGTTGAATTTATTGGGGGAATCTCTGTGCCTCCTGAATCTGGATCTCTCTCTCTCTCTCTCTCTCTCTCTCTCTTTTTATTGGGAATCTAGTTTGTTTTTAGCAGTAATCTCAGGATACAGAGATTTGGAATGAAATGGACTCAATGCTGATTAAGAAATTGATGATCCCTATGGTTTGTGTCAAGAAGTATCAATGAACTGTAAGTTAGCCAATTACAACCTAAAAGAAAAATAGTACCCACTTCATACATGTTTACAAACATTTCTCTAGTTTCAGTTCCCCTCAACTATCTAACACTGAATTTATAAAGGCATACTAGACAAAACTCTACTGTCACTCGAGGCCTCTTAATATTCTTCTTCCTTCTTTTGTTCTTGATTTTACAGGAAATTAGAATATCTGTTTATAAAAATGTAGCAAGCATTTGGCAATTAGATCTAGGGATATCTAATCTAGAGTTTTTCCAAAGGTGTAAATAAAAGTTTGAAAAAGAAACACAGCAAAACAAGACTTATGTTAGGCTATTGTGGACACAGTCAGTTACTCACATAATTCTAATCAGCCAGTCTCCTCACAAGAATTTGTTATAGATACAATCTAGGCTCTTTGGGAAGCAAATTGATAATGTAACTCAGGCCGTTGAAAGCCCATCAGGTCACCAATACAGTAATGTAAACATGACCAGAAAATTCCCATTTCGACTCTGGTGAACTAACTTGGCTATAACCAGATTCATTAAGTTTAAATATTAGCTAGTTAACATACAGTGCAATATTAGTTTTAGGAGAGAATTCAGTGATTCTTCACTTACATACAACACCCTCTGCTCATCACAACATGTGCCCTCCTTTATACCCATCACCCATCTAGCCCAACTCCCAACTACATCCCTCCAACAACCCTTAGTTTTTTCTCCATTGTTAAGTCTCTTGTGGTTTGTTTCCACCTTTTCTCTTTTTACCCCCTTCCCATATATTCATCTGCTTTGTTTCTTAAATTCTACATGTGAATGAAATCATGTGGTGCCTGTCTTTCTCTGATTGAATTATTTTGCTTAGCATAATACATTATAGCTCCATGCATGTCATTGAAAATGGCAAGATTTCATTCTTTTTGATGGTTGAGTAATATTCCATTGTGTGTATAATATATGTATATATAATTAACATATATATGTAAATATGTATTAATTAATATAATATATATTAATCACATCTTCTTTATCCATTCATCAGTCAGTGGACATTTGGGCTCTCTCCATAGTGTAGCTGCTGTTGATAATGCTGTGATAAACATTGGGGTGCATATACCCTTTCAAAACTAACTTTATTTTTGTATCCTTTGGGTAAATATCTAAAAGTATAATTGCTGTGGGGCACTTGGGTGGCTCAGTTGGTTAAGCGTCTGACTTCAGCTCAGGTCATGATCTCACAGTTTGTGAGTTCGAGCCTTTGTCGGGTTCTGTGCTGTCAGCTCAGAGCCTGGAGCCTGCTTGGGATTCTGTGTCTCTCTCTCTGCCCCTCCCCTACTTGTGCTCTGTCTCTCTCTCTCTCTCTCTCTCTCAAAAACAAATAAATGTAAAAAAAAATGTAAGTGTAATTTTAGGATTGTTGAGTATTTCTATTTTTAGTTATTTGAGGAACCTCCACACTGTTCTCCAAAGTGGCTTCATCAGTTTGCATTTCCGCCAACAAAGTGAGAGGGTTGCCTTTCTCCACATCCTCACCAACATTTGTTGTTTCTTGTGTTGTTAATTTTAGCAATTCTGACAGTTGTGACATGGTATCTCATTGTGGCTTTCATTTATATTTGTATTTCCCTGATGGTGAGTGATGTTGAGTATCTTTTCATGTGTTTGTTAGCCATCTGGATGTCTTCTTTGGAAAAGTGTCTATTCATGTCTTCTGCCCATTTTTTAACTGGGTTGTTTGCTGTTTGGGTGTTGAGTTTGATAAGTTATTTATAGATTTGTGATATTAACCCTTTATAGATATGTCCTTTGCAAATATCTTCCCGAATTCCATATGCTGCCTTTTAGTTTTGTTGATTGTTTTCTTCACTCTGCAGAAGTTTTGTATCTTGATAAAGTTCCAATAGTTCATGTTTGCTTTTGTTTCCCTTGCTTTTGGTGATGTGCCTAGTAAGAAGTTGCTGCGGCTGAGGTCAAAGAGGTTGCTGCCTGTGTTCTCCTCTAGGATTTTGATGGTTCATGTCTCTCATTTAGGTCTTTCATCCATTTTGAATTTATTTTTGTATATGTTGTAAGAAAATAGTCCAGTTTCATTCTTCTGCCTGTCACGATCCAGTTTTCCCAGCACCATTTGTTGAAGAGATGTCTTTTTTCTCATTGGATATTCTTTTCTGCTTTCTCAAAGATTAGTTGCCCATATATTTATGGGTCCATTTATGGATTTTCTGTTCTGTTCCATTAATTTATGTGTCTGTTTTTGTGCCAGTACCATACTGTCTTGATGACTACAGCTTGAAATCTGGATCGTGATGCCTCCATTTTTGTTTTTGTTTTTCAGGATTGCTTTGGTTATTTGGTGTCTTTTGTGGTTCCATACAAATTTTAGGATTGTTTGTTCTAGCTCGTTGAAAAATGCTGGTTGGTGTTCATAGAGATTTTGTTAGGGGTTGCATTAAATGTATAGATTGCTTTCGGTAGTATAGACATTTTACCAATATTTACTCTTCCAATCCATGAGTAAGGAATGCTTTCAAGTTCCTTTGTGTCTTCTTCAATTGCTTTCATAAGCGATCTATTTTTTTTTTTTCAGAGTACAGGTATTTTACATCTTTGATTGGGTTTATTCTTGGGTATCTCATGGTTTTTGGTGCAATTGTAAATGGAATTGATTTCTTGATTTCTATTTCTGCTGCTTCATTATTCGTGTATAGAAATGCAACAGATTTCTGCGTGTTGATTTTATATCCTGCAACTTTTTTGAATTCACGTATCAGTTATAGCAATTTTTTGGTGGAGTCTTTTGGGTTTTCTACACGGAGTATCATGTCATCTGCAAATAGTAAATGTTTGACTTTTTCCTTGCTGATTTGGATGCCTTTTATTTCTTTTTGTTGTCTGATTGCTGAAACTAAGACTTCTAGTACTATGTTAAATAGTAATGGTAAAAGTAGGCAGCCTTGTCTTGCTACTGACCATAGGGGGAACTTTCTCCATTTTTCCCCATTGAAGATGACATTAGCTGTGAGTCTTTCATATATGGCCTTTATGATGCTGAGGTATATTCCATCTATCTCTACTTTGTTTAGGGTTTTTATTAAGAATGGATGCTATATTTTGTCAAATGCTTCTTCTGCATCTATTGAGAGAATCATATGGCTCTTATCCTTTCTATTTTACCGTGGAGCATCATTTTGATTAATTTGCAAATATCGATCCAGCCCTGAAGCCCAGGAATAAATCCGACATGATCTTGGTGAATAATTCAGTTAATGCAATGTTGAATTTGATTTGCTAGTATCTCATTGAGAATTTTTCATCCACGTTTGTCAGGAGATTGGCCTATAAATCTTTTTAGTGCAGTATTTGTATAGTTTTGGAATCAAGGTAATACTGGCCTTATAGAATGATTTTGGAAGTGTTCCTTCCATTTCTATTTTTTGGAACAGTTTTAAAATAGGTATTAACTCTTGCTTAAATGTCTGGTAGAATTTCCCTGGGCTGCTGGAGGGGGTGTGGATGGGGCATGGGTTAAGTGGATGATGGGCATTAAGGAGGGCACTTTTCAGGATGAGCACTGGGTGTCATATGTAAGAAATGAATCGCTGGGTTCTACACCTGAAGACCAGACTAAACTGTATGTTATCTAACTTGAAGTTAAATTTTAAAAATGGAAAAAAAAATAAAGTCCATCAGATTTGTTTAAAGAAAAGAAAAGAAGAAAAGAAAAGAAAAGAAAGAAAAGAAAAGAAAAAAGAAAAAAAGAAAAGAAAAAAGAAAAGAAAAGAAAAGAAAAGAAAAGAAAAGAAAAGAAAAGAGATTTTCTTGGGAAGCCATCTGGCCCAGGACTCTTGTTTGTTGGGAGAATTTTGACTACTGATTGAAATTCTTTGCTGGTTAATCAGTCTGTTCAAATATTTTATTTCTTCCTGTTTTAGTACATCATTTATGAGAAGCGACTTTGATTTCATCTTGGGAGAAGAGGTTTAGCAAGTGGAATAGCATTCCACTATCAGGTACATGCTGTGTGGCAGCCCTTGAGGCCCATCTCAGTGATGTTTTTTTACTGAAAAGCAATAAATGTCCAGTTGGAGAAGGCATTTGGTTTTTATATACATTTGCTATTTTATAACTAATGTTAAGCCAAGGAAAAAAAGATATGAAAATTCTACACATTGTATGATTCCATTTTTATGAAATATTTAAAGAAAGTCCATCAATTTGCTTTACCAAAAAAATTCTCTCTTTCACATCTTGACTTGAAGAAAGCTCTGTCTGGTGGGTTTGGGTCATGCCCCCTTCATCTCACTTGCTTCCACCACAATGTTCAAGAAGCAGTTCAGGCTTTTATCAAAAGATGGCACCAAAGTACCACTATCATCAAACTTATCTATGAAGAGTCTGCAAGAACTAAAAAAAAATAATATAATCTCCCCCAAACCCAGACCTTGCACCTAAATAGAATGATTCTAATTCTGTCTGAAAAAAAAAAAACTTGTAGGTATAAAAGAAGATTTTCAGCTATGTGAAAAAATATACTCTGTTGCCTTCAGACGTTGAGACACCTGGTGGCAGTAGTGTACCTTGGCAGTCTGTGGCAGGTATACAAAAGTAGCATCACACTCTCCAGTTCCATCCACGTTGCTACAAAAGGCCATATTTCATTTTTTTCTCATTGCCACGTAGTATTCCATTGTGTATATAAACCACAATTTCTTTATCCATTCATCAGTTGATGGACATTTAGGCTCTTTCCATAATTCGGCTATTGTTGAGAGTGCTGCTATGAACATTGGGGTACAAGTGGCCCTATGCATCAGTACTCCTGTATCCCTTGGATAAATTCCTAGCAGTGCTATTGCTGGGTCATAGGGTAGGTCTATTTTTAATTTTCTGAGGAACCTCCACACTGCTTTCCAGAGCGGCTGCACCAATTTGCATTCCCACCAACAGTGCAAGAGGGTTCCCGTTTCTCCACATCCTCTCCAGCATCTAGAGTCTCCTGATTTGTTCATTTTGGCCACTCTGACTGGCGTGAGGTGATACCTGAGTGTGGTTTTGATTTGTATTTCCCTGATAAGGAGCGACGCTGAACATCTTTTCATGTGCCTGTTGGCCATCCGGATGTCTTCTTTAGAGAAGTGTCTATTCATGTTTTCTGCCCATTTCTTCACTGGGTTATTTGTTTTTCAGGTGTGGAGTTTGGTGAGCTCTTTATAGATTTTGGATACTAGACCTTTGTCCGATATGTCATTTGCAAATATCTTTTCCCATTCCGTTGGTTTCCTTTTAGTTTTGTTGGTTGTTCCCTTTGCTGTGCAGAAGCTTTTTATCTTCATAAAGTCCCAGTAATTCATTTTTGCTTTTAATTCCCTTGCCATTGGGGATGTGTTGAGTAAGAGATTGCTACGGCTAAGGTCAGAGAGGTCTTTTCCTGCTTTCTTCTCTAGGGTTTTGATGGTTTCCTGTCTCACATTTAGGTCCTTTATCCATTTTGAGTTTATTTTTGTGAATGGTGTGAGAAAGTGGTCTAGTTTCAATCTTCTGCATGTTGCTGTCCAGTTCTCCCAGCACCATTTGTTAAAGAGACTGTCTTTTTTCCATTGGATGTTCTTTCCTGCTTTGTCAAAGATTAGTTGGCCATACGTTTGTGGGTCTAGTTCTGGGGTTTCTATTTTATTCCATTGGTCTATGTGTCTGTTTTTGTGCCAATACCATGCTGTCTTGATGATTACAGCTTTGCAGTAGAGGCTAAAGTCTGGGATTGTGATGCCTCCTGCTTTGGTCTTCTTCTTCAAAATTACTTTGGCTATTCAGGGCCTTTTGTGGTCCCATATGAATTTTAGGATTGCTTGTTCTAGTTTCGAGAAGAATGCTGGTGCAATGTTGATTGGGATTGCATTGAATGTGTAGATAGCTTTGGGTAGTATTGACATTTTGACAATATTTATTTTTCCATTCCGTGAGCAGGGAATGTCTTTCCATTTCTTTATATCTTCTTCAATTACCTTCATAAGCTTTCTATAGTTTTCAGCATACAGATCTTTTACATCTTTGGTTAGATTTATTCCTAGGTATTTTATGCTTCTTGGTGCAATTGTGAATGGGATCAGTTTCCTTATTTGTCTTTCTGTTGCTTCATTGTTAATGTATAAGAATGCAACTGATTTCTGTACATTGATTTTGTATCCTGCAACTTTGCTGAATTCCTGTATCAGTTCTAGCAGACTTTTGGTGGAGTCTATCGGATTTTCCATGTATAATATCATGTCATCTGCAAAAAGCGAAAGCATGATTTCATCTTTGCCAATTTGGATGCCTTTGATTTCCTTTTGTTGTCTGATTGCTGATGCTAGAACTTCCAACACTATGTTAAACAACAGTGGTGAGAGTGGGCATCCCTGTCGTGTTCCTGACCTCAGCGAAAAAGCTCTCAGTTTTTCCTCATTGAGGATGATGTTAGCTGTGGCCTTTTCATAAATGTCTTTTATGATCTTTAAGTATGTTCCTTCTATCCCGACTTTCTCAAGGGTTTTTATTAAGAAAGGGTGCTGGATTTTGTCAAAGGCCTTTTCTGCATCGTTTGACAGGATCATATGGTTCTTATCTTTCCTTTTATTAATGTGATGTATCACGTTGATTGATTTGCGAATGTGGAACCAGCCCTGCATCCCAGGAATGAATCCCACTTGATCATGGTGAATAATTCTTTTTATACGCTGTTGAATTTGATTTGCTAGTATCTTATTGAGAATTTTTGTATCCATATTCATCAGGGATATTGGCCTGTAGTTCTTTTTTTTTTACTGGGTCTCTGTCTGGTTTAGGAATCAAAGTAATACTGGCTTCATAGAATGAGTCTGGAAGTTTTCCTTCCCTTTCTATTTCTTGGAATAGCTTGAGAAGGATAGGTATTATCTTTGCTCTAAACATCTGGTAGAACTCCCCTGGGAAGCCATCTGGTCCTGGATTCTTATTTGTTGGGAGATTTTTGATGGCTGATTCAATTTCTTCGGTGGTTATGGGTCTGTTCAAGCTTTCAATTTCCTCCTGATTGAGTTTTGGAAGAGTGTGGGTGTTTAGGAATTTGTCCATTTCTTCCAGGTTGTCCAATTTGTTGGCATATAATTTTTCATAGTATTCCCTGATAATTGTTTGTATCTCTGAGGGATTGGTTGTAATAATCCCATTTTCATTCATGATTTTATCTATTTGGGTCATCTCCCTTTTCTTTTTGAGAAGCCTGGCTAGAGGTTTGTCAATTTTGTTTATTTTTTCAAAAAAACAACTCTTGGTTTCGTTGATCTGCTCTACAGGTTTTTTTTTAGATTCTATATTGTTTATTTCTGCTCTAATCTTTATTATTTCTCTTCTTCTGCTGGGTTTAGGCTGCCTTTGCTGTTCTGCTTCTAGTTCCTTTAGGTGTGCTGTTAGATTTTGTATTTGGGATTTTTCTTGTTTCTTGAGATAGGCCTGGATTGCGATGTATTTTCCTCTCAGGACTGCCTTCGCTGCATCCCAAAGTGTTTGGATTGTTGTATTTTCATTTTAGTTTGTTTCCATATATTTTTTAATTTCTTCTCTAATTGCCTGGTTGACCCATTCATTCTTTAGTAGGGTGTTCTTTAACCTTCATGCTTTTGGAAGTTTTCCAGACTTTTTCCTGTGGTTGATTTCAAGCTTCATAGCATTGTGGTCTGAAAGTATGCATGGTATAATTTCAATTCTTGTGAATTTATGAAGGGCTGTTTTGTGACCCAGTATATGATCTATCTTGGAGAATGTTCCATGTGCACTCGAGAAGAAAGTATATTCTGTTGCTTTGGGATGCAGAGTTTTAAATATATCTGTCAAGCCCATCTGATCCAATGTGTCATTCAGGGCCCTTGTTTCTTTATTGGCCATGTGTCTAGATGATCTATCCATTTCTTTAAGTGGAGTGTTAAAGTCCCCTGCAATTACCACATTGTTATCAATAATGTTGCTTGTGTTTATGAGTAATTGTTTTATATATTTGGGGGCTCCGGTATTCGGCGCATAGACATTTATAATTGTTAGCTCTTCCTGATGGATAGACCCTGTAACTATTATATAATGTCCTTCTTCATCTCTTGTTACAGCCTTTAATTTAAAGTCTAGTTTGTCTGATATAAGTATGGCTACTCCAGCTTTCTTTTGGCTTCCAGTTGCATGATAAATAGTTCTCCATCCCCTCACTCTCAATCTAAAGGTGTCCTCCGATCTAAAATGAGTCTCTTGTAGACAGCAAACAGATGGGTCTTGTTTTTTTATCCATTCTGATACCCTATGTCTTTTGGTTGGCGCATTTAATCCATTTACATTCAGTGTTATTATAGAAAGATACGGGTTTAGAGTCATTGTGATGTCTGTACGATTTATGCTTGTAGTGATGTCTCTGGTACTTTGTCTCACAGGATCCCCCTTAGGATCTCTTGTAGGGCTGGTTTAGTGGTGACAAATTCCTTCAGTTTTTGTTTGTTTGGGAAGACCTTTATCTCTCCTTCTATTCTAAATGACAGACTTGCTGGATAAAGGATTCTCGGCTGCATATTTTTTCTGTTCAGCACATTAAAGATCTCGTGCCAATCTTTTCTGGCCTGCCAAGTTTCAAAAGAGAGATCAGTCACGAGTCTTATAGGTCTCCCTTTATATGTTAGAGCACGTTTATCCCTAGCTGCTTTCAGAATTTTCTCTTTACCCTTGTATTTTGCCAGTTTCACTATGATATGTCATTCAGAAGATCAATTCAAGTTACATATGAAGGCAGTTCTCTGTGCCTCTTGGATTTCAATGCCTTTTTCCTTCCCCAGTTCAGGGAAGTTCTCAGCTATTATTTCTTCAAGTACCCCTTCAGCACCTTTCCCTCTCTCTTCCTCCTCTGGGATACCAATTATGCGTATATTATTTCTTTTTAGTGTATCACTTAGTTCTCTAATTTTCCCCTCATTCTCCTGGATTTTTTATCTCTCTTTTTCTCAGCTTCCTCTTTTTCCATAACTTTATCTTCTAGTTCACCTATTCTCTCCTCTGCCTCTTCAATCCGAGCCGTGGCGGTTTCCATTTTGTTTTGCATTTCGTTTAAAGCGTTTTCAGCTCCTCATGAATGAGCACAAAATGGAAACGACAACGGCTCGGATTGAAGAGGCAGAGGAGAGAATAGGTGAACTAGAAGATAAAGTTATGGAAAAAGAGGAAGCTGAGAAAAAGAGAGATAAAAAATCCAGGAGAATGAGGGGAAAATTAGAGAACTAAGTGATACACTAAAAAGAAATAATATACGCATAATTGGTATCCCAGAGGAGGAAGAGAGAGGGAAAGGTGCTGAAGGGGTACTTGAAGAAATAATAGCTGAGAACTTCCCTGAACTGGGGAAGGAAAAAGGCATTGAAATCCAAGAGGCACAGAGAACTGCCTTCATATGTAACTTGAATTGATCTTCTGAATGACATATCATAGTGAAACTGGCAAAATACAAGGGTAAAGAGAAAATTCTGAAAGCAGCTAGGGATAAACGTGCTCTAACATATAAAGGGAGACCTATAAGACTCGTGACTGATCTCTCTTTTGAAACTTGGCAGGCCAGAAAAGATTGGCACGAGATCTTTAATGTGCTGAACAGAAAAAATATGCAGCCGAGAATCCTTTATCCAGCAAGTCTGTCATTTAGAATAGAAGGAGAGATAAAGGTCTTCCCAAACAAACAAAAACTGAAGGAATTTGTCACCACTAAACCAGCCCTACAAGAGATCCTAAGGGGGATCCTGTGAGACAAAGTACCAGAGACATCACTACAAGCATAAATCGTACAGACATCACAATGACTCTAAACCCGTATCTTTCTATAATAACACTGAATGTAAATGGATTAAATGCGCCAACCAAAAGACATAGGGTATCAGAATGGATAAAAAAACAAGACCCATCTGTTTGCTGTCTACAAGAGACTCATTTTAGATCGGAGGACACCTTTAGATTGAGAGTGAGGGGATGGAGAACTATTTATCATGCAACTGGAAGCCAAAAGAAAGCTGGAGTAGCCATACTTATATCAGACAAACTAGACTTTAAATTAAAGGCTGTAACAAGAGATGAAGAAGGACATTATATAATAGTTACAGGGTCTATCCATCAGGAAGAGCTAACAATTATAAATGTCTATGCGCCGAATACCGGAGCCCCCAAATATATAAAACAATTACTCATAAACACAAGCAACATTATTGATAACAATGTGGTAATTGCAGGGGACTTTAACACTCCACTTAAAGAAATGGATAGATCATCTAGACACATGGCCAATAAAGAAACAAGGGCCCTGAATGACACATTGGATCAGATGGGCTTGACAGATATATTTAAAACTCTGCATCCCAAAGCAACAGAATATACTTTCTTCTCGAGTGCACATGGAACATTCTCCAAGATAGATCATATACTGGGTCACAAAACAGCCCTTCATAAATTCACAAGAATTGAAATTATACCATGCATACTTTCAGACCACAATGCTATGAAGCTTGAAATCAACCACAGGAAAAAGTCTGGAAAACTTCCAAAAGCATGAAGGTTAAAGAACACCCTACTAAAGAATGAATGGGTCAACCAGGCAATTAGAGAAGAAATTAAAAAATATATGGAAACAAACTAAAATGAAAATACAACAATCCAAACACTTTGGGATGCAGCGAAGGCAGTCCTGAGAGGAAAATACATCGCAATCCAGGCCTATCTCAAGAAACAAGAAAAATCCCAAATACAAAATCTAACAGCACACCTAAAGGAACTAGAAGCAGAACAGCAAAGGCAGCCTAAACCCAGCAGAAGAAGAGAAATAATAAAGATTAGAGCAGAAATAAACAATATAGAATCTAAAAAAAAACCTGTAGAGCAGATCAACGAAACCAAGAGTTGTTTTTTTGAAAAAATAAACAAAATTGACAAACCTCTAGCCAGGCTTCTCAAAAAGAAAAGGGAGATGACCCAAATAGATAAAATCATGAATGAAAATGGGATTATTACAACCAATCCCTCAGAGATACAAACAATTATCAGGGAATACTATGAAAAATTATATGCCAACAAATTGGACAACCTGGAAGAAATGGACAAATTCCTAAACACCCACACTCTTCCAAAACTCAATCAGGAGGAAATTGAAAGCTTGAACAGACCCATAACCACCGAAGAAATTGAATCAGCCATCAAAAATCTCCCAACAAATAAGAATCCAGGACCAGATGGCTTCCCAGGGGAGTTCTACCAGATGTTTAGAGCAAAGATAATACCTATCCTTCTCAAGCTATTCCAAGAAATAGAAAGGGAAGGAAAACTTCCAGACTCATTCTATGAAGCCAGTATTACTTTGATTCCTAAACCAGACAGAGACCCAGTAAAAAAAAAAGAACTACAGGCCAATATCCCTGATGAATATGGATACAAAAATTCTCAATAAGATACTAGCAAATCAAATTCAACAGCGTATAAAAAGAATTATTCACCATGATCAAGTGGGATTCATTCCTGGGATGCAGGGCTGGTTCCACATTCGCAAATCAATCAACGTGATACATCACATTAATAAAAGGAAAGATAAGAACCATATGATCCTGTCAAACGATGCAGAAAAGGCCTTTGACAAAATCCAGCACCCTTTCTTAATAAAAACCCTTGAGAAAGTCGGGATAGAAGGAACATACTTAAAGATCATAAAAGACATTTATGAAAAGGCCACAGCTAACATCATCCTCAATGAGGAAAAACTGAGAGCTTTTTCGCTGAGGTCAGGAACACGACAGGGATGCCCACTCTCACCACTGTTGTTTAACATAGTGTTGGAAGTTCTAGCATCAGCAATCAGACAACAAAAGGAAATCAAAGGCATCCAAATTGGCAAAGATGAAATCATGCTTTCGCTTTTTGCAGATGACATGATATTATACATGGAAAATCCGATAGACTCCACCAAAAGTCTGCTAGAACTGATACAGGAATTCAGCAAAGTTGCAGGATACAAAATCAATGTACAGAAATCAGTTGCATTCTTATACATTAACAATGAAGCAACAGAAAGACAAATAAGGAAACTGATCCCATTCACAATTGCACCAAGAAGCATAAAATACCTAGGAATAAATCTAACCAAAGATGTAAAAGATCTGTATGCTGAAAACTATAGAAAGCTTATGAAGGTAATTGAAGAAGATATAAAGAAATGGAAAGACATTCCCTGCTCACGGAATGGAAAAATAAATATTGTCAAAATGTCAATACTACCCAAAGCTATCTACACATTCAATGCAATCCCAATCAACATTGCACCAGCATTCTTCTCGAAACTAGAACAAGCAATCCTAAAATTCATATGGGACCACAAAAGGCCCTGAATAGCCAAAGTAATTTTGAAGAAGAAGACCAAAGCAGGAGGCATCACAATCCCAGACTTTAGCCTCTACTGCAAAGCTGTAATCATCAAGACAGCATGGTATTGGCACAAAAACAGACACATAGACCAATGGAATAAAATAGAAACCCCAGAACTAGACCCACAAACGTATGGCCAACTAATCTTTGACAAAGCAGGAAAGAACATCCAATGGAAAAAAGACAGTCTCTTTAACAAATGGTGCTGGGAGAACTGGACAGCAACATGCAGAAGATTGAAACTAGACCACTTTCTCACACCATTCACAAAAATAAACTCAAAATGGATAAAGGACCTAAATGTGAGACAGGAAACCATCAAAACCCTAGAGAAGAAAGCAGGAAAAGACCTCTCTGACCTTAGCCGTAGCAATCTCTTACTCAACACATCCCCAATGGCAAGGGAATTAAAAGCAAAAATGAATTACTGGGACTTTATGAAGATAAAAAGCTTCTGCACAGCAAAGGGAACAACCAACAAAACTAAAAGGAAACCAACGGAATGGGAAAAGATATTTGCAAATGACATATCGGACAAAGGTCTAGTATCCAAAATCTATAAAGAGCTCACCAAACTCCACACCTGAAAAACAAATAACCCAGTGAAGAAATGGGCAGAAAACATGAATAGACACTTCTCTAAAGAAGACATCCGGATGGCCAACAGGCACATGAAAAGATGTTCAGCGTCGCTCCTTATCAGGGAAATACAAATCAAAACCACACTCAGGTATCACCTCACGCCAGTCAGAGTGGCCAAAATGAACAAATCAGGAGACTCTAGATGCTGGAGAGGATGTGGAGAAACGGGAACCCTCTTGCACTGTTGGTGGGAATGCAAATTGGTGCAGCCGCTCTGGAAAGCAGTGTGGAGGTTCCTCAGAAAATTAAAAATAGACCTACCCTATGACCCAGCAATAGCACTGCTAGGAATTTATCCAAGGGATACAGGAGTACTGATGCATAGGGCCACTTGTACCCCAATGTTCATAGCAGCACTCTCAACAATAGCCGAATTATGGAAAGAGCCTAAATGTCCATCAACTGATGAATGGATAAAGAAATTGTGGTTTATATACACAATGGAATACTACGTGGCAATGAGAAAAAAATGAAATATGGCCTTTTGTAGCAACGTGGATGGAACTGGAGAGTGTGATGCTACTTTTGTATACCTGCCACAGACTGCCAAGGTACACTACTGCCACCAGGTGTCTCAACGTCTGAAGGCAACAGAGTATATTTTTTCACATAGCTGAAAATCTTCTTTTATACCTACAAGTTTTTTTTTTTTCAGACAGAATTAGAATCATTCTATTTAGGTGCAAGGTCTGGGTTTGGGGGAGATTATATTATTTTTTTTTAGTTCTTGCAGACTCTTCATAGATAAGTTTGATGATAGTGGTACTTTGGTGCCATCTTTTGATAAAAGCCTGAACTGCTTCTTGAACATTGTGGTGGAAGCAAGTGAGATGAAGGGGGCATGACCCAAACCCACCAGACAGAGCTTTCTTCAAGTCAAGATGTGAAAGAGAGAATTTTTTTGGTAAAGCAAATTGATGGACTTTCTTTAAATATTTCATAAAAATGGAATCATACAATGTGTAGAATTTTCATATCTTTTTTTCCTTGGCTTAACATTAGTTATAAAATAGCAAATGTATATAAAAACCAAATGCCTTCTCCAACTGGACATTTATTGCTTTTCAGTAAAAAAACATCACTGAGATGGGCCTCAAGGGCTGCCACACAGCATGTACCTGATAGTGGAATGCTATTCCACTTGCTAAACCTCTTCTCCCAAGATGAAATCAAAGTCGCTTCTCATAAATGATGTACTAAAACAGGAAGAAATAAAATATTTGAACAGACTGATTAACCAGCAAAGAATTTCAATCAGTAGTCAAAATTCTCCCAACAAACAAGAGTCCTGGGCCAGATGGCTTCCCAAGAAAATCTCTTTTCTTTTCTTTTCTTTTCTTTTCTTTTCTTTTCTTTTCTTTTTTCTTTTCTTTTTTTCTTTTTTCTTTTCTTTTCTTTCTTTTCTTTTCTTTTCTTCTTTTCTTTTCTTTAAACAAATCTGATGGACTTTATTTTTTTTTCCATTTTTAAAATTTAACTTCAAGTTAGATAACATACAGTTTAGTCTGGTCTTCAGGTGTAGAACCCAGCGATTCATTTCTTACATATGACACCCAGTGCTCATCCTGAAAAGTGCCCTCCTTAATGCCCATCATCCACTTAACCCATGCCCCATCCACACCCCCTCCAGCAGCCCAGGGAAATTCTACCAGACATTTAAGCAAGAGTTAATACCTATTTTAAAACTGTTCCAAAAAATAGAAATGGAAGGAACACTTCCAAAATCATTCTATAAGGCCAGTATTACCTTGATTCCAAAACTATACAAATACTGCACTAAAAAGATTTATAGGCCAATCTCCTGACAAACGTGGATGAAAAATTCTCAATGAGATACTAGCAAATCAAATTCAACATTGCATTAACTGAATTATTCACCAAGATCATGTCGGATTTATTCCTGGGCTTCAGGGCTGGATCGATATTTGCAAATTAATCAAAATGATGCTCCACGGTAAAATAGAAAGGATAAGAGCCATATGATTCTCTCAATAGATGCAGAAGAAGCATTTGACAAAATATAGCATCCATTCTTAATAAAAACCCTAAACAAAGTAGAGATAGATGGAATATACCTCAGCATCATAAAGGCCATATATGAAAGACTCACAGCTAATGTCATCTTCAATGGGGAAAAATGGAGAAAGTTCCCCCTATGGTCAGTAGCAAGACAAGGCTGCCTACTTTTACCATTACTATTTAACATAGTACTAGAAGTCTTAGTTTCAGCAATCAGACAACAAAAAGAAATAAAAGGCATCCAAATCAGCAAGGAAAAAGTCAAACATTTACTATTTGCAGATGACATGATACTCCGTGTAGAAAACCCAAAAGACTCCACCAAAAAATTGCTATAACTGATACGTGAATTCAAAAAAGTTGCAGGATATAAAATCAACACGCAGAAATCTGTTGCATTTCTATACACGAATAATGAAGCAGCAGAAATAGAAATCAAGAAATCAATTCCATTTACAATTGCACCAAAAACCATGAGATACCCAAGAATAAACCCAATCAAAGATGTAAAATACCTGTACTCTGAAAAAAAAAAAATAGATCGCTTATGAAAGCAATTGAAGAAGACACAAAGGAACTTGAAAGCATTCCTTACTCATGGATTGGAAGAGTAAATATTGGTAAAATGTCTATACTACCGAAAGCAATCTATACATTTAATGCAACCCCTAACAAAATCTCTATGAACACCAACCAGCATTTTTCAACGAGCTAGAACAAACAATCCTAAAATTTGTATGGAACCACAAAAGACACCAAATAACCAAAGCAATCCTGAAAAACAAAAACAAAAATGGAGGCATCACGATCCAGATTTCAAGCTGTAGTCATCAAGACAGTATGGTACTGGCACAAAAACAGACACATAAATTAATGGAACAGAACAGAAAATCCATAAATGGACCCATAAATATATGGGCAACTAATCTTTGAGAAAGCAGAAAAGAATATCCAATGAGAAAAAAGACATCTCTTCAACAAATGGTGCTGGGAAAACTGGATCGTGACAGGCAGAAGAATGAAACTGGACTATTTTCTTACAACATATACAAAAATAAATTCAAAATGGATGAAAGACCTAAATGAGAGACATGAACCATCAAAATCCTAGAGGAGAACACAGGCAGCAACCTCTTTGACCTCAGCCGCAGCAACTTCTTACTAGGCACATCACCAAAAGCAAGGGAAACAAAAGCAAACATGAACTATTGGAACTTTATCAAGATACAAAACTTCTGCAGAGTGAAGAAAACAATCAACAAAACTAAAAGGCAGCATATGGAATTCGGGAAGATATTTGCAAAGGACATATCTATAAAGGGTTAATATCACAAATCTATAAATAACTTATCAAACTCAACACCCAAACAGCAAACAACCCAGTTAAAAAATGGGCAGAAGACATGAATAGACACTTTTCCAAAGAAGACATCCAGATGGCTAACAAACACATGAAAAGATACTCAACATCACTCACCATCAGGGAAATACAAATATAAATGAAAGCCACAATGAGATACCATGTCACAACTGTCAGAATTGCTAAAATTAACAACACAAGAAACAACAAATGTTGGTGAGGATGTGGAGAAAGGCAACCCTCTCACTTTGTTGGCGGAAATGCAAACTGATGAAGCCACTTTGGAGAACAGTGTGGAGGTTCCTCAAATAACTAAAAATAGAAATACTCAACAATCCTAAAATTACACTTACATTTTTTTTTACATTTATTTGTTTTTGAGAGAGAGAGAGAGAGAGAGAGACAGAGCACAAGTAGGGGAGGGGCAGAGAGAGAGACACAGAATCCCAAGCAGGCTCCAGGCTCTGAGCTGACAGCACAGAACCCGACAAAGGCTCGAACTCACAAACTGTGAGATCATGACCTGAGCTGAAGTCAGACGCTTAACCAACTGAGCCACCCAAGTGCCCCACAGCAATTATACTTTTAGATATTTACCCAAAGGATACAAAAATAAAGTTAGTTTTGAAAGGGTATATGCACCCCAATGTTTATCACAGCATTATCAACAGCAGCTACACTATGGAGAGAGCCCAAATGTCCACTGACTGATGAATGGATAAAGAAGATGTGATTAATATATATTATATTAATTAATACATATTTACATATATATGTTAATTATATATACATATATTATACACACAATGGAATATTACTCAACCATCAAAAAGAATGAAATCTTGCCATTTTCAATGACATGCATGGAGCTATAATGTATTATGCTAAGCAAAATAATTCAATCAGAGAAAGACAGGCACCACATGATTTCATTCACATGTAGAATTTAAGAAACAAAGCAGATGAATATATGGGAAGGGGGTAAAAAGAGAAAAGGTGGAAACAAACCACAAGAGACTTAACAATGGAGAAAAAACTAAGGGTTGTTGGAGGGATGTAGTTGGGAGTTGGGCTAGATGGGTGATGGGTATAAAGGAGGGCACATGTTGTGATGAGCAGAGGGTGTTGTATGTAAGTGAAGAATCACTGAATTCTCTCCTAAAACTAATATTGCACTGTATGTTAACTAGCTAATATTTAAACTTAATGAATCTGGTTATAGCCAAGTTAGTTCACCAGAGTCGAAATGGGAATTTTCTGGTCATGTTTACATTACTGTATTGGTGACCTGATGGGCTTTCAACGGCCTGAGTTACATTATCAATTTGCTTCCCAAAGAGCCTAGATTGTATCTATAACAAATTCTTGTGAGGAGACTGGCTGATTAGAATTATGTGAGTAACTGACTGTGTCCACAATAGCCTAACATAAGTCTTGTTTTGCTGTGTTTCTTTTTCAAACTTTTATTTACACCTTTGGAAAAACTCTAGATTAGATATCCCTAGATCTAATTGCCAAATGCTTGCTACATTTTTATAAACAGATATTCTAATTTCCTGTAAAATCAAGAACAAAAGAAGGAAGAAGAATATTAAGAGGCCTCGAGTGACAGTAGAGTTTTGTCTAGTATGCCTTTATAAATTCAGTGTTAGATAGTTGAGGGGAACTGAAACTAGAGAAATGTTTGTAAACATGTATGAAGTGGGTACTATTTTTCTTTTAGGTTGTAATTGGCTAACTTACAGTTCATTGATACTTCTTGACACAAACCATAGGGATCATCAATTTCTTAATCAGCATTGAGTCCATTTCATTCCAAATCTCTGTATCCTGAGATTACTGCTAAAAACAAACTAGATTCCCAATAAAAAGAGAGAGAGAGAGAGAGAGAGAGAGAGAGATCCAGATTCAGGAGGCACAGAGATTCCCCCAATAAATTCAACTGAAGGAGGTCCACACAAAGACACATAGTTACTAAAATTACAAAACATAATAATGAAGACAGAACTTAAAGGTCATAAGAGAAAAGAGAGTTATATACAAATGAATGCCCATAAGAGTGTCAACTGATTTTTCAGCAGAAACTTTGCAGGCTAGAAAGGAGTGGCACAATATACTCAAAATGCTGAAAGAAAAAAAAATCTGCAGCCAAGAATATGATTTCCAGCAAAGCTATCATTCAGGAGAGAGAGAGAGAGAGAGAGAGAGAGAGAGAGAGAGAGACAAGCAAATGCTAAAGGAGTTCATGACCACTAAACCAGCCCTACAAGAAATGTTAAAGGAGAATGAGTGGAATGGAGAAACCATAAATAAGTGTCTAAAAAATAAAATAACAAAAAGGGATTAAAAAGTATTTCAGTAAATGCGTCAAGGGGTTGACAAAAAATGAAAGGATGTAAAATACAATACCAAATATCTGAATTGTTAAGGGGAAAGGAGTAAACAATGAGCTCAAAATTAAGTGACTATAAGGTTAATATAGATTGCTATATGCAGAAGATGTTATATAGATACCAAATGGCAACAACAAATCGAAAAAAAAGTAATAGATATGCAAAAAATAAAGAGGAAGGAATTCAAGTGTATCACTAAAGAAAACCAATAAATCATAAAAGATAAAAAGAGAAGAAAGGATCACAACTATAAAATGAGTAAAAAAATAGAAATAAACACATATTTACCAATAATTACTTTGAATGTAAATGGACTAAAAGTTCCATGCAAAAGATACAGGGTGTCTGAGTAGATTAAAAAAAAAAAAAAAAAAAACAGACCAATGCATATGCTGCCTACAAGAGACTCATTTCAAAACTGAAGACCCATGCAGATTGAAAGTGAGGGGATGGACAAACTTTTATCATGGAAATGATGGCAAAAGAAAACTGGAGTAGCAATACTTTGTGAAAAGAGACAAAGAAGGACACTATTTAATAATAAAGGGGGCTAATCCAAGAAGAAGATATAAAATTGTAAGTAATTATGCACTCAACATAGCAGTCATGAATACATCAAACAGCTAATAACAAGCATAAAGGATGTAATCAAAAAGTATTATAATAAGATCAGGGGGCTTTAACACTCCACTTACATCTATGGACAGATTATCTAAACAAAATCAACAAAGAAACAATGGTTTTGAATGACACACTGGAACAAATGGATTTAACAGATATATTCAGAACATTCCATCTTAAAACAGCAGAATACACGTTCTTTTCAAGTACACGAGGAAGGTTCTCCAGAATTGATCACTTATTAGGTAACAAAACAAACCTCAACAAATTCAGAAAGATCAAAGTCATACCATGCATTTTTTTTCTAACTTCAACATGATGAAACTAGCAATCAACCACAAGAAAAAACCTGGAAAGGGTACAAATATATGGAGGTTAAATAACATGTTACAAAACAATGAATGGGTCAACCAAGAAATCAAAGGAGAAATCAGCAAGTGCATGGAAACAAACAAAAATGAAAACACAACAGTTCAAATTCTTTGGGATGCAGCAAAGCCATTCTAAGAGGGAATGTTATAGAAATACAGGCCTACCGCAAGAAGCAAGAAAAGTCTCAAACAAACAATCTAACGTTACATATACTTAAAGGAGCCAGAAAAAGAAGAGAAAACAAAACACAAAACCATCAAAAGGAAATAATAAAGATTAGAGAAGACATAAATGATATAAAAACTAAAACAAACAAACAAAACCAATGGAAAAGATGAAGGAAACCAGGAGCTGGTTCTTTGAAAAGATCAACAAAATTGATAAACCTCTAGCCAGACTCACCAGAGATAGAGAAAGGACTGAAACGAATAAAATCAGAAATGAAAGAGTAGAAGTAACAACCAATACCACAGAAATAAGGGAACTGGTAAGACATTATGAAAAACTATATGTCAAGAAATTAGACAACATAGAAGAAATGGATAAATTCCTAGAAATGCATAACCAACCAAAACTGAACCAGGAAGAAATTGAAAATTCAAAATGACAAATTACCAGATGGAGATTGAATCAGTAATCAAAACAACTCCCAACAAACAAAAGTCCCAGAGCAGACACTTCATAGGCAAATTCTACTAAACATTTAAACATTTAAAGAACACTTAGTACTTGTTCCTCTTAAACTATTCCAAAAATAGAAGGAAAACTTCCAATTCATTCTATAAGGACACTATCACCCTGATAGAGAAAGACACCATAAATAAATAAATAAATAAATAAATAACTACAGGCCAATATCTCTGATGAACATGGATGCAAAAATCGTGAACATAATATCAGCAAACCAAATCCAACAACACATTCAAAGAAACATTCACCACAATCAAGGGGGATTTATTCCTGGGTTGCAAGTGTGGTTCAATATTTGCAAATCAATCAACTTGATGCATCACATCAATAAGAGAAAGAATAAAAATTATATAATCAATTCAATAGATGCAGAAAAAGTGTTGGACAAAGTACAACATCTATTCATGGTAAAACCCTCAACAAATTCACTTTAGAGGAAACAAACCTTAACATAAAAAAGGCCATAAATGAAAATCCCACAACTGACATCCTACTCAATGGGGAAAAACTGACAGCTTTCCCCTAAGGTCAGGAGCAAGATAGGATGTTCAACCTTGACACATTTATTCTGCATAGTACTGGAAGTCCTAGCCATAGCAAGTAGAAAACAAAAAGAAATAAAAAACATCCAAACTGGTAAGGAAGAAGTAAATCTTTCACTATTTCCAGGTGACATATTACTCTATGTAGAAAACCTTAAAGACTCCGCCAAAAACCCAGCAGAACTGATAAATTCAGTAACGTCACAGGATAAAAATCAATGTGCAGACATCTGTTGCATTTCTATACACTAATAATAATGAAGCAGCAGAAAGAGAAGTTAAGAAAACTAACTCATTTACAACTACACCTAAAATAGTAAGATGCTCAGGAATAAAGTTAACCAAAGAGATGAAAGACCTGTATCTGAAACTATAAAACACTGATTAAAGAAATGGAAGACAACACAAAGATGGAAAGACACTCCATGCTCATGGATAGGAAGAACTAATATATTTTAAAATGTCTATACTACACAAAGCAATCTACACATTCAATGCAATCCCTATCAAAATACCAACAGCATTTTTCATGGACCTAGAACAGAAAATCTTTAAATTTATATGGAACCACAAAAGACCCTGAATAGCCAAAGCAACCTTGAAAAAGCAAAGCAAAGCTGGAGGTATCACAATTCCAGGCTTCAAGTTATATTGCAAAACTGTAGTAATCAAAACAGTATGGTATTGGCACAAAATTAGACATATAGATCATTAGAACAGAATAAAAACTCAGTAATAAACCCACAATTTTATCATCAACTAATCTTTGACAAAGGAGGAAAGAATATGCAATGGGAAAAAAGACAGCTGCTTCAACAAATGGTGTTGGGAATATTGGTAGGCGACATGCAAAAGAATGAAACTGGACCACTTTCTTACACCATACAAAAAATCTACCTCAAAATGCATTAAAGACCTAAATGTGAGACCTGAACCCATAAAAATCTTAGAAGACAGAATAAGCAATAATGTGTCTGACAATAATGTTGTAGCAACATTTTTCTAGATATGTCTACTGAGGCAAGGGACATAAAAGCAAAATAAACTATTGGGACTATATCAAAATAAAAAGCTTCTGTACAGCAAAACAACAATAACAACAACAACAAAAACAACCAACAAAACTAAAAGGCAAGCTATGGAATGGGAGAAGATATTTGCAAATGACATATCTGATTACTATCCAAAATATATAAAGAACTTATACTAGTCAACACCCAAAAACAACTAATCCAAGTAAAAAATGGGCATAAGACATTGTCAGTTCTCCAGAGAAGACATCCAGATGGCCAACAGACACATGAACAGATGCTCAGTGTGACTCATTATCATGGAAGTGCAAGTCAAAAATATATTAATATATATTTCAATATTATTCAATAGAATAAATAATCTATAACTATTAAGGTGATGGATATTTACTAGACTGTGATGATCATGTTGTAATGTAGATATAAATGTCAAATTATTATGTTGTATACATACATACAAAATGTAACAAGTGCTAATTTACTTCCTCTTCCTTATGATCATTACATAACTCACCTACAAAAGTTGGCACCAAAGCTAACCCATGAAAGAATATGTATACATGGCCTTTCCTGCCGGTTTAAATCCCAATGATTTCTATGAGTTGTTCATGGTTAAGTCACCTCTTTTGTTAGCGTAGAACACAGGAGACACGGATACTTGTCAGATACTTTCTGTTGGTTTATTAATTTCTCCTCACAATAGCTCTGAAAGTATCAACACATGCATTGTATAGAACACACTGCAGGAAGGGTAGTAACTTGTGTAAATTGTCCCCATTATGGGATCCTGATCGCTTTACTCTTATTCCAGCAAATTAGCAGACTGAACATCACATCTCATTCTTCTCTTTCAACTCCTGTTTCTTGGGCCCAGAGTCCACACTCTTCTCTCCTGTGTAACTAGAAGGGAGAGTCAGAGGAACAGGCATGATGTGCAACAGAGAGTAAAGTTAGACAAAAGGAGAGCACATGAAATTCAGGGGAAAGGAGTGACCATGTGCTTGCCTGTCCCCACTCAGGTCACGGGAAGCTGTGCAATGACACTATGCCTCCTCTCCAGCTCCATCCCAAAGATCCCTCCTGCTCACAGCAGTGACACTAAATCGCTGGATTTGTGGAAGTGTGAGCTCATCACTGCTTGCTGTCCCATATCCAAGTATTCTGTCTGGTAGTCATGCTATGATGTTCATGTCAGAGGCAGCACACTGACAGAATGGAGAAAGCAAAGCTGAAACAGGCAGCTAACATTTTGAGGACTTTCTAGATGCCATATAATGTAGGTTGCTCTTTTCAGACTTCTGCCAGGATACTGGCTTTAACTTCAACTGCAATATCAACAGTTGGAGAACAATGATTCTCCAGCTGACTGCCTTCAGACTCCAACTGTAACTCTTTGCTGAGTCTTCAGCCTGCCTGCCCATTCCCCTTCAGATTCTGCCAGGTCTGCAATCTTAGAGTCACTTTTGTAAAATAAATTGCCACCAATATAACAACATCCTATTGATTCTGTTCCTCTGAAGAACCCTGACCTCAAGTTTCTATGGGAAGTGCCATACCCAGCCAGGTCCCCACACCAGAACTGCCTCCTCCCAGTGATCCAAACCCTGGCCTTTTGCCAAAAGCAAAACACATTTGCACTTCAAGACACCACATGAGAAAGAACTGTAATTAAACTCTGTAGAGGAGGACCAGGGAAATGGATGGAACTCTGCCAAGGTTGATGGAACAAAGAATGTCTCTGTCTTCGGGGATTTCATTTGCATTGTAGAGACATTAGGGGCACACTATCAGTACATGGAACCCCAGGGAGATAGCATAGGGTTCTTAGAGAGGCGCTAGGCCTTGGAGGGTGAACATGTAAAATCAAGGCCATGCTAGGCTGTCAGCCATTTGTGGCAGAACACTAAAAACTGCTTATAAGTGTGTGATTGAATGATTTAGATAAACAAAAATGTCATTTAAGAAGTCTCAGAGCTGTTTTAGGGAGGCAGGGCTAAAATATTATATTTTCTACTTTTTAATTTACTTTGCGTATATTTTGTTTGTTATTATTTTTTTGCTTTTGCCATGTAATTTTTTTTGAATGTTTATTTATTTTTGAGAGAGAGAGAGAGGGAGGGGCAGAGAGAGAGGGATATGGAAGATCTGAAGTGGGCTCTGTGCTGACAGCAGAGAGCCCAAAACAGGCCTCGAACTCACCAACCATGAGATCATGACCTGAAGTGACGTCAGACATTTAACTGACTGAACCAACCAGGCACCCCATTGCCACGTAATTTTTAAATGAAATTAAATGCATCACTCTTTCCCTAATTGCTTCTAGAGTTGTACCCATGGCTGAAAAATTATCCTGCATTACCAGGTTATAAGAAGAATTTCACTGGATGTACTTTTGTGGACAGGGGAGAGACAAAAAAGGGATGGAACATATTGGGGTGTCAGGCATAAGAGAAACAGTTGGAGAGGTGACCATCTTGTGAGAAATCTGTGAAAATCATGTGACTAAGTCAGGAGAATTAAATGTTGAGATCAGGATCCTGGTCTTGCACTTGTCTTTGAGAACTCTATGTGGGTCTGGGCTCCGACAACTGGGACACGAGGATTTAAATGAAGCAGACACTCATGTCACCTTAGATGGACCCCTCATAGAATTAAATAAGAGGGACCACCTTCCGGGGGATAAGATAAACAAAAAATCTATACCAAAATCGACCACACAACCTGGCTGCAGACTAAAGAGAAAAGTAAAACATCTAGTCTACACAAAAGGTACAAGACTTGTAGACCTTCAGTCTTGACTGAAACCGCATAAGTGTTACTCATTCTTCATTATCTGGGAGTGAGGTCTCCTCCAGAGAAGGTCATAGCCTCGTTGAGCTCCTCAAGAGGATGGAGGTGTGGGTAACAAGTTGCCTCAGTTTCCCAAGGTAGAACCTCTTCCTGATCGACCACATTATTTCCTGGTTTCCATTATTTGCCAGGTTTGCAAGACTCGGGATGAAGCTTGGGCTAAACTTTCTTGGAAGGGAGTCCATTTGAGGTCATATTTCACCACCCTATGGGGTGGGCACTAACATCGGTTTTACTGCCTGTGGACATTTCCAGATATCCAGTCTAGATATCAAGACAGGAAAGATGTGGATATAGATGTGAACTTGGACTGTGCTTGGCTCATAGTAGGTATCTAATTCACATTTAATAAACATGTGATGTAGATATAGGTAGGTATAAAAAGGATGTGAAACTATGTAATATGTGCTATCATTCTTTTATACACATGTGAAATTTCAAAAAGAGTGCTGGGATCACACTACAGTTATTGTTTCATAATCTAGCTTGAAGAAAAGCTTTTTGTGTATCTTAAGATTCTGTCTTTTCATGGGAAAAAATACCCTGTAGAAAATGAAAATGATGCCCCTATATAGATATGTCTGTCTGTGTATTGGGTCATCTGTAAGAATCTGTGAAATATCTCGCAGAGCCACTGTGGGGAGAAATGAACAAATAAATCAATAGTATCTTATGCACAATACTGTAATACTTTAACACATATAAAACAAGATATCAAATTCTTCATTATGTAGGACAAATACTTACATATTTATCAACCCATATATATGCAAGATATTATCTCTAAAGTTATGTGTTAAATAAAAACATATAAAATGTGATATTAAAAATATTCATGATTATTATTGTCCTACTAGCCTTCCTATTCTTGCAGTTAAATATGTATGTAGGAAACAAAAACAACTCATTTCTAGGTTTTGATATTTATCATCATCTAAGCACAAAATTTTGCTTTACAGCAGGAGAAAACAGGAAGTTTTTTATTGTCCCTTTTTGGGGGACAATATGTTATGTTCAATTTTGAAATATTTACAAAAATGCTAAATCTGAAGATAATTCCGTATGTTTTTCTATATCATTACATGTAAAATTAATAATTTGGTGATTTACAAAGAACTGGTAGTCTGAATGATTTTCAAACACGAATTTTCTTCTGCAAGATAGTAGATATTAAATATTCAAGACAGTGTTTCCCCAGGGGCGCCTGGGTGGCTCAGTTGGTTAAGCGTCCAACTTCACCTCAGGTTATGATCTCACGGTTTGTGGGATCGAGCCCTGCATCAGGCTCTGTGTTGACAGCTCAGAGCCTGGAGCCTGCCTCAGATTTTGTGTCTCCCTCTCTCTGTCCCTCCCTTGCTCACGCTCTGTCTCTCCCTCTCTCAAAAGTAAAATAAACATTAAAAAAGGAAAGTGTTTCCCAAGTGTTCATAAATAATGTTTCATATATTCATGTCAAATAAAAGATACTTTATATACCTTAATATAAATAAACAAATACATAAATAAATAAATACATAAATAACTGAATGAATAAATGAAGCCAGAAGAAAATAAAATGCGACTGTATGATTACTTCTACATAAAATTATAGGGATTCAAAACTAACCTATTTACACAAAGATCACCGGTTTGCTGGGGACAGGACATGAAGAAGGAGTGGGTGGTGGGTAGTACAGAACTGAAAATGTGATGTCATAAGAATATAATCATAATGATCTTTAAGAATACCTGGTAATTATCATGGACGCTGCTGGGTATCATGATAACAGGGCAAATGCACAGTAAGTTATTATTTTATAAAATTCTAAATTCTTGAAATTGACATTTTTAACTAACACTTAGATGATGTCAGGCTTTCCTAATATTTTTCTTTATAGAATGGATAAAACCATGTTTACCAGTAAAGAATCCATTTCATGATCTCAAATTGCTAGCAATCCTTTTAACTAACTGCATATTTCACATCCTTCTGAGAGAACATAGGACTCGTTATTTACGGTCAGAAAAATATATGCATATTAATTGCAAGTGCATGTTAAAGATTAAGTTGTTGTCAAGCCGAACAACTGTTGCTTTCAGACAAAGAAAGACTTCTTTAATATGGGCCTCATGGGCTACATAGAGCATGTAGCTTCTGAAGAAATAAAATTTCACGTCCTAAAACCTCTTCTTGCATGATTAAACCAAAACAACTTCTCTACTTTTAGGCTAGTTTGTGAACCTCAAGGACCTATTTCACAACATGCTATTGTTAGATCTCTGACCTCACTTGAGCCAGGCATCATATCTCACAGGGACGTGAACTGTCAGGAACTCCTGAGGACTGCTGCCTTTGAATCTGGGGTAGAAGCTACAGCAGACCTCAAGACACAGGTCCTCAGAATCTGACTCCTTCCAACACCTGATAGGAGGTTGGCCACATCCATGAGGACCTGTACAGGGAGAGAGACCTAGATATCAGTATCATGTATGGAGTAATGATGTGCTTGGCACCATGCAAAGTACTAGGTTACAGATAATGACATTCATATAATTGACTGTTGGAAAAAAAAAAAAAACAGTATATTTCAATGGGCTTCACAATAGGGCCTTTTTATATTTTCCTCATGTATCCCCTAAGAACAAAGTTGAAAAGGAATAAGAAGTGGACTGGATTCATAAGGCATTCATGACCCCACAGCAACCATGGGTCCATGGGCTTGCTCATGTGTATCACTGAACTTTCTCAAAGGTCCTGTGGGTGAAGCATTCTCATCCCCATTTTATAGAGGGAAAATCTGGGGCTCAGAAAGAGTCTTTACCTATCTTGCTTTCTGCGCCCCTGCCTTTAGAAGAAAGCAGCTCCAGGACACTCCTGGAGCAGGACCCACACTTACTGGGGCAGGACAGGACCCTCAACGGCTTTACCTAGGGGAAAGCTGGAGCACTGCATCTCCGAACAAGAAAGAGGCAACTTTGATCTGAGATCCCTTTGCATCCTCACACTCCAGGGTGGTGCAGTCCCTGAATCCTGGGGACTCACTCTACCAACTGAATCCCAAAGACCTGAAAGTGAGGCCTGCTCTCCTCTCCAGGCAGCTTTGTCTCTATTAAAATGTCCTCAGGGTCTTCACAATGAAGTCACCTTTCTCTGGCAAAAGACACTCTCAAGACCCTCCTTCACAATGGAACTGCCTCTGTTCTTTCACCATCAGTTGTAGAGTCCTGGGAAACTGCATCCTTTCAGCTACCCAAAACCAAGGTTTCAGACAGCTGGGTCAAGACCTCTCTCTTCCCCTGGGATAGTGATAATGTATGACTTTAAAGCACATGTTTGACACCTTGTGTATCCATCTATCCATCCTCTCATCTGTTTAACAGGCATTAAGATCAAACTCTACATCATCCCTCTGGTTAAGTTTTAGGCTTTTCCAGAATGGAAACAAAGAAGTAATGTGTGAAAAGGGTAGTGTGGTAAATTCAGATGTTAAATCTAATTAGAGATGGTCATTCCTATTAAGATTTCAGCCTGTTCATTCAAGTCTCCTATAATTCATAACTTATAAATATGGTTTAATGCCCTGGGCCCCTCTCCACATCTCTAGTTACTCACATTTTTTTTTTTTACATATACACGCAACAATATTCTTTGAAGAATTTTCCATACTTAATTCACATTGCCTGCACATACCATCTAATTTAGTCTCCATCCCACATCTAATGGGTGCTATTCTCCCATGCTTCCACAGAAATTACACTTGGCCAATTCTACAACTCAGTCTTTGAACATGTATAGATCAGGAAGATTTAAATGGTAGTTCAAATTAAGAAAAACATGTGTTTCACCCAGAGGAAAAATTTCTGTCTCCCAGGACAGAATAAATTGCCTGGGTATACACAAGGACTTCATTGCAGTGAGATCAGTTATGTACAGGCTAGAGTTTAGTTAGTTTCAATAGAGTCAGAGTCAGATAACTGAAAGGCTATGCTTTAGACACTGGCCTCTCAAATGAAGCACACATTTTCTCCAACATAGCTCGACTTTTCCTTCATTAAAAAGGATTTTACAAATGTGTTTTGTGCATGTTAGCAATAATATTTCCTGTTCACTTCAATAACCGCTTTCAGAACTGATTTCATTTCTTTCTAAAGAAAGCTAGGTATGGAATAAAATTATGTGAAATTATAATGTTGTTACAAACTCTGTTGTTGATAAATATATTTTCTAAAAGCATTGTCTAATATGTCATGTTTAGATCACACACTGGTGATGGTATATAATGGTAGAGTTAGGGAACTCTTGCAGTTAGTGTTAAATTGTACTGATTTCTGTAGCATACAAATCATGCTAGATTTTCTTTTGCAATCTTTCTATTAAAAAAAAAAACAAAATAAGTATACCTGAATCTATACTGATATAAATAAATGTATCAATTAATAAAAACATGGATCACAGAAAACAAACTGTCTTTATCAAATAATTCCAAATAATATATGTAGATACCTTTTCTCCATGTGCTGAATCTTAATTCTGCCTCTCACTCCTGAGGACAAGGTAGACTTAGTGACTCATTTCTTGAGTCGGTGAATGGAAAATAGTTACTGTACACTGGGGAAAATAGACAAAAACAGCCTTCGCTCTGAGATGAGGGCCAACATCTCCAATGACCTAGTGATGTCAAGTGGGTGTCATGTCTTCGTAAATGTGAGGTGATGAGAAGGGCACTCGAACTCTGTGGTTTTCTTTCTCAAAACCCATAACCACAATGTAATCAGGAGAAAAAAATAACAGACTATCCCTGCACTCTTCAACACTCTCAGGGTCATAATAATAGTCTGGCAGCTCTGCAAGTGCTTCAACAGAGAGTTACCATAGGACCCTGCAATTCCAGTCCTTGGTTCACAGGCAGGAGAGATGGCAACATATGTCTACATAAAAACTTGAACATGAATATATGTAGCATCATCACTTGTAATAGCAAAAGTGGAAGCAATCCACATGTCAACCAATTAATGCATGAGTGAAGAAATGATGTATATTATTGGGCAAAGGAACGAAGTACTGATATATGCTACAACATCAATGACCCTTGGAAACATTACCAAGTGAAAAAGGCCAAATATGCAAAAAACACTGTATGATTCCATTTATACAAAATATGCAGAGAAAGACCATCAATATAGCTGTGTCCAAGGAATTCCCCCTTTTCCATCCTGACTTCCAGAAAGCTCTGTCTTGTGGGTTTAAGTCATAGCCTCTTACTCTCAATTTCTTGCCCCACCATGTCCAAGCTGCAGTTCATACTTTCGTCGGAAGGTGACAACAATACACCACCATCATCAAATTGGGTATGATGTACACACCATTATTTATATTAGCAAAATAAGAAAGAACCCAAATATTCACCATTAATGAATCAAAAAAATAATGACATATTATATGGCAATTAAAAGGAATGGAGTACCGATACATGCTGTAACATGGATGAACCCTGAAAACATTAAGCCAAGTGAAAGAAGCCGAATATGCCAAAAGCCACATATTGTATGATTCCACTTAAATAAAGTGTCCAGAGACAGCCCATCAACATGCTGTACACAAAGAATCCCCCTGCTCCATTATGAATTCCAGAAATCTATGTCTGGGGGATTTGGGTCACAGCTGCTCCCTCCCACTTTTCTGTCTTGTGATATTCAAGCTGCAATTCAGGCTTCGGTCACAAGGTGGTGGCACCAAAGCGCCAGCATCATCAAACTGTTTCCAAAAAGTGTCAGCAAGGAGTAAAGACAAATCAGTAATCTCCCCAAATCCAGGATTTGAACTTATGCAGAATAATTCTAATCTTGTCTGGGGGAAAAAAAAAAACCTGTTAGGTGTAAATTACGATTGTGAAACCACATACTCCGGGGCCTGCAGATGAAAAACACCAGGTGACAGGGGCATGCCTTGGCAGTCAGTGGCAGATATGCTAAGGGGCAATGTAGAACAGAACAAGGGGTAGCTAACTCAGAGGATGGGGCATCAGAGCAGGGTCTGAGCAGCTGTGTCCCATGTCATGGACAGGGGATGGCAGACGAACTGGGAGTAGGTCATGGCAGCCTGTACAAGTGTGGGATAATGGAGGTGAACATCCTGTTGTCTGGTAGGGAAGCATTGTACAGTCCACACTGCACATCAGCTGACAGTTATGAGGGAACTGTCAGGGATAAGTCAGGGAATAGGATGTAGCTTGGGGTGAACAAAAAATGGATCTGCTTTAATATACCTATGAATGTTCCAAGCAGAATTGGTGAAATAGTAAATTGTTTCATTTTTTTTACTTGTTGCAATTTTTTTTTCATTAAGAAAAAAATAATAAGAAAAATGGAAATGTTGCCCAGTGGTCAGATCCAGAATGTCAGCTCTAAGAGTCTCGGACTAATGGGCCTCATAAAGGGGAAGAGAAGATGGAGGCTGGAGCTTGACACCATGGGATCAACCAGCTTTCTGGATTTTCACTTACCTGGAAGAATACTTTTGTATACATCACTTTTCTAGGATATAAACAAAACATATTTTCTGGGATATCTAAAGCGGAGATTGTAGGTACAGCTCTGGAACTGAGTTTAAACTGCAACTGTTGAGTGTGTACTGGAGGTGGTAGAGCTAGAGGGAATATGGAAACACACACACACACACACACACACACACACAGAGTCATCTCAAATTTTCTTCTAACAGAAAACAGGGTGTTCTAGTTCTATAAAAAATACCATTGGTATTTTTATAGAGATTGAATTAAATCTGTAGGTTTCTTTGGATAGCATGAACATTTTAACAATATTTGTTATTCTAGTCCAAGAGCATGGAATGTCTTTCCACTTCTTTGTGTTGTCTTCAATTTCTTTCATCAATGTTTTCTAGTTTTCATAGTACAGGTTTTTCACCTCCTTGCTTAAGTTGATTCCTAGGTATTGTATTCTTTCTGTGCAATTGTAAATGGAATGGTTTTCTTAATTTCTTTTTCTGTTACTTCATTAGTAGTGTATAGAAATGCATTGATTTCTATATATTGATTTTGTATCTTGGGAACTGACTGAATGTGTTTATGAGTTCCAGGACATTTTTGGTGGAGTCTTTAGGGTTTTCTATATATAATATCATGTTATGTACAAATGGTGAAAAGTCTTACTTTTTTCTTACCAATTTGGATGAATTTCATTTCTTTTTGTTGTCTGATTGCTGTGGTTAGGACTTCCAGTACTATGTTGAATAAAAGTGGCGAGTGTGGACATCCTTGTGTTGTTTCTCATCTCAAAGAAAAAGTTTTTAGTTTTTAACAAGTAGCATGGTGTTAGCTGTGGGTTTTCCGTATATGGCTTTTATAATGTTGAAATTAAAAACAAAACCACAATGAGATATTGCTTCCACTTCCCACATGTTAGAATGCCTATTATCATAAAGACAAGAGATAACAAGTGCTGGAGAATATGGAGAAAAGAGAACCTTTGTGTGCTGTTAGTGAGGTGTAAATTGGTGCAATCACTATGGAAAACATTATGAAGGATCCTCAAAAAACTAAAAATAGAATTACAATATGATCCAGCAATTCAACTTCTGGATATTTACCTTTACTTATGTAAAGATGGAAGTGATGGATGTCAACTAGATTTATTGTGGTTATCATTCTGCAAAATACAAATATTGAATCATTATGGTGTGCAGCTGAAATCTATATTAATGTTATACATCAATTTTACTTCATAAAAAAAGTGGATATGGTCAAAAGGCAAAAAATTCTAGTTATAAGATAAATCAGTTCTCAAAATGTAATATACAGCATGGTTATTATAGTTAAGAATGCTGTACTGTATATGTGAAGTTTACTAAGGGAATAGATCTTAATGTTTTTATCACAAGAAATGAAAATTGTAACTGGATGAAGTGATGAACATTAACTAAACTGATTGTGGTAATCATTTTGCAATACATACATGTATCAAATCATTATGTTGTACTTCTTAAACTTATACAATGTTTTATTTCAAATATATCTCAATAAAACTAGAGGAAAAAATAAATAACTATATCTACAAAAATGAAAATAAATAAGCATTAATTACAAAAAGTAAAATAAAGAATCACAACCTAAACAAGAATGAGTTGGAAAGGACAGTAAGAGGTAAAGAAGAAATAAATGAGTTAAGAAACAACATCCCAGTTAATGTTCAGAGCTGTTGGAATACAAAGGTCACAAAGTTTGGTATTATGGGTGATGCCCCCAATAGTGTGCTGGAATCTTGAGGGAGGCTCCCCTTGAACTTCTCATAACACTCCCTTGAGAATAAGGTTTTCTGTTTGTGTGTGTATGTGTTTATAAACACTCTATACACATACATATTATATATAGGCATACTCTCTATATAAATTATATATACACAATATTATTTATAATACATATATATGAATGTATGCGTGCACAAATATTATCTTTTGTAATTTTTTAATTATTATTATTTTTTATTTGAGAGAGAGAGAGTACAATGCAAGCAAGGAAAAAGAGCAGATTAATTTTTTTTAAAGCTTCTGGGTCACATAATTTCTTCTATCTCTCTAAATACACTTCCTTAGTCTTTTTTTTTTTTTTTTTTTAATGTAAGCTCCACATTGAGTGTGAGGCCCTACATGGGGCTTGAACTCATGACCCTGAGATCAAGATCTGAGCTGAGATCAAGAATTGGATGCTTGGGGCGCCTGGGTGGCTCAGTCAATTAAACATCTGACTTCGGCTCAGGTCATGAGCTCACGGCTTGTGAGTTCAAGCCCTGCATTGGGCTCTGTGCTGACAGCTCGGAGCCTGGAGCCTGCTTTGGATTCTGTGTCTCCCTTGCTCTCTGCCCCTCCCCCACCCCTCAAACATAAACAAACATTAAAAAAAGAAGAATTGGACACTTAGCTGACTGAACCACCCAGGTACCCCTGCACAAATTTTATTAAATTAGCAAGTTGGAGGATGATGGTGCCTACCGTGTTTATGTGTAAATGTGTGTGTCTATGTGTCTGTGTGTGTGCATCTGTTTGTAAAGAAAACATGCAAAAGAGCGCTATATTTTGTTTAGGGACGCTGTCATTTTGAGTAAAATAAGAAAGGAATGCATGGGAATAGCATGGGAATCCAATATCCTGGATACTGATTATCTTAAGAGGAGAAAGAAGCAAATGTAAAGATGTTGCTAAACCTGGATGAATTTCATAGCTCACAATGCTTTTTAACTGAAATATTTCATAAGTAGCAGAGTCTTTAGGGGATGCAGTTTTCAACATAAATATAATCAAATGGTTAACACTGAGCCAAGTGAAGGGGTTAACAGTATCAATACGCAGTGGATTTAGAGGGAACATACCTCAAAATAATAAGGGCCATATATGAAAAAACCTACAGGTAACATACTCAGTGATGAAAAACAGAGATTTCCCTCTAAGATTAGCAACAAGACAAGGATGTCCTCTCTTTTATCCAACATAGTACTGAAAGTTGTAGACTTTCAGTCTACAGAGAAGGAAAAGAAACAGAGAAGGAAGAGAAGGAATCAGAGAAGGAAAAGAAACAAAAAGCATCCTAATTGATAATGAGGAAATTAAAGTATCACTACTTGGGGGTGACAAAATATTATGCATTGAAAACCCTAAAGACTCCACCAATCAATATATTCAATGCAATCCCTATCAAAATAACACCAACATTTTCACAGAGCTAAAACAAACAATTCCAAAACTTATATGGAACCAGAAAAGACCCTGGATAGCCAAAGTCATGTTGAAAGAGAAAACCATACCTGGAGGCATCACAATTCCAGACTTCAAGCTGTATTACAAAGCAGTAATCATAAAAAACAGTATAATACTAGCACAAAAACATACATACAGATCAATATGACAGAAGAGAGAACACAGAAGTGGACCCACGAATGTAAGGTCAATTAAATTCAACAAAGCAGGAAAAAATATCCCATGGAAAAAAGACAGTCTCTTCAGCAAATGTTGCAGGGAAAAGTGGACAGTGACATGCAAAAGAATGAAACTTGACCACTTTCTTCCACCATACACCAAAATAAACTCAAAGTGGATGAAAGACCTACATGTAAGACATGAAAATCATCAAAATCCTACAGAACACAGGCAGCAACCTCTCTGACCTCGGTTGCAGCAACTACCTACTTAGATATGTGTCCAGAAGCAAGGAAAACAGAAGCTAAAATGAACTATGGGACTTCATCAAGACAAAAGAGTGAAGGAAACAATCAGCAAAACTAAAAGGCAACTGATGGAATGGGAGAAGATATTTGTAAATGACATATCAGATAAAGGGCTAGTGTCCAAAATCTATAAAGAATTCATCAAACTCAACACCCCCCCCCCCAAAAAAAAAAACAAATAATCCAGGGAAGACATGGGAAGGAGTCATAAAAAGACACTTTTCCAAAGACATCAAAGTGGGCTAAAAGACACATGAAAAGATGCTCAGTATCACTTATCATCAGGGAAATGCTAATCAAAACCACAATGAGGTATCACCTCTTACCTGTCAGAGTGGGTAAAATTAACAACTCAAGAAACAACAGATGTTGGCGAGGATGCGGAGAAAAGGGAACACTCTTGCACTGCTGGAGGAAATGAAAACTGGTGTAGCCACTCTGGAAAACAATATGGAGGTTCCTCAGAAAATTAAAAACAGAACTACCCTCCAACCCAGCAATTGCACTACTAGGTATTTATCCAAAGGATACAAATATGCTGATTCAAAGGAGCACATGCACCCCAATGTTTATAGCAGCACTATCAACAACAATAGCCAAAGTATGGAAAGAGCTCAAATGTCCATCACCTGATGAATGAATAAAGAAGATGTGGTGTATATATACAATGGAATATTACTGGGTGATCAAAAAGAATGAAATCTTGCCATTTGCAACAACATGGATGGAATTAGAGTGTATTATGGTAAGCAAAATATGTCAGTCAGAGAAAGACAAATATATGATTTCATTCATATATGGAATTTAAGAAACAAAACAGATGAACATAAGGGAAGGGAAGAAGAAATAATATAAAAACAGAGAGGTAGACAAACCATAAGAGACTCTTAAATACAGAGAACAACCTGAGGGTTGCTGGCAGGGTGTTGGGTTGGGGGATGGGCTAAATGAGCAAGGGGCATTAAGGAGGACACTTGTTAGGATGATCACTGGGTGTTATATGTAAGTGATGAATCACTAAATTCTATTCCTGAAATCATTATTACACTATATATGTTAACTAACTTGGATTTAAAAAAAAAAGCTGTAACATACTTGTCATGGGAATACAAGAAAGAGAAGGAAAACAGGAACAGAGGCATATTTTACATGACTAAGAAGTTCCCCAAATTAAACCAGAAAATGAACCACAGTTGCAAGAAAATCAGAGAAATCCAAGCTGGACATATGCCAAAAAATTATACATCGGTACATCATTTCCAAAGTAGAGAAAATCAAAGATAAAGAAGACAATATCCTGAACAAAGCCAGTGAGAGGGGAAAAACGCATCATATATAGAGAAGCAAAAGTAAGAATTATATCTGACTTCTCAGAAGCCATGCATTATACACAAAGAAAAGTAAGAATTATATATGGCTTCTCAAAAGCCATGCAAGCAACAAGAGAATAGAATGAAATACTTAAAATGTTGAGAAAGGCCCCACCAACCTAGACATCTGTACCTGCTAAATTGTCCTTCACAACAGAGGAATAAAGACTTCCTCAAAAAAATTTTTTTTGAGAAAATGTGTTGCAAATGGTATTAAGGTAAGTTCTTTAGAGAGAACAACAATAGTATAGGTCATAAACTCAAATCCACATAAAGAAAGGAGAAGCCTTTGGGACACCTGGGTGGCTTAGTCAGTTAAGCGTCCAACTCTTGGTTTCAGCTCAGGTCATGATCTCACAGTTTGAGTTCAAGCCCCATGTCAGGCTCTGTGCTGACAGTGGAAAACATGCTTGGGATCCTTTCTCTCTCCCTCTTCCCTGCTTTCTCTCTCTCAAAATAAATAAACTCAAAAAAAAAAAAAAAAAGCAAGGAAAAAGCCTTAAAGAAGGTTATAAATGAAGGTAAAATAAAAAAAAATTATTTTTCTTATTTTTAATAGATCTAACAGATAACAGTTTGTTCAAAATTAAGACAGCAAAAACATATTCAATCCCATATGCTTATATATAAATATATATGCTGATATATTCTTATGTATAGGCAAAATGAAATGAATAACAGCAATGACATAAAGGATGGAGGAAAGAATTGGGCTTATTTTATTATCATAAGGTACTTGCTCTCCCTGTGAAGTAGTATAGTATTATTTAAAAGTGGACTTGGATTAGTAAATGTATATTGTGAACCCGAGGGCAGCAACTAAAAAGGAAAGCAAGAAAGTACAACTGATATCCTAAGAAAGAAGAGAAAATGAAACTATATAAACTGTGAGGTATTGGGGTCTCCTGAAGACTGCTGCCCTTGAACCTGGAGTAGAAGCTTCAGCAGCCATCAGGACTCAGACCCTCAGACCCTGCCTTCTTCAGGAACTTGATATGAGCTTGGCCACCAGCATGTACGGGGAGAGACAGATCCAGCAATCACTATGATTTATTAGTGTAACTATGTGCCACCACCATGCCTGACATGGTATAATAGTGAAATAATTAATTTGTGATAACAACCACATGTTATAATGGACTCCTCACAGAGCCTGTTACTCCTTTTTAATAACAAAGTTGGAAAGGCGTAAGAGGCCTGAATCCATATAGGCATTCATGATCCCACAGTAACCATAGGGCCATGGGGCTTGTTCCTGAGTGTTCTCAGTGATCCTGTGGGTGAAGTATTCTCATCCCCATTTGACATAGAGGGAAGATGGGGGTCAGAGTTGTCCCATCTCTTAAGTCCTGTGGCCCTGCCTTTAGAGAAATTCAGCTCCAGAAATCCTCTGGAGCAGGACCCACCGTCATTGGGGTAAATAAGGACCCCGATGGCTATAACTACAAGACAGCAGGCACCAAGCTCCAAAGTGGGAAACAGGTGACTTGCTTCTGGACCCTTTGTCTCCCAACACCCCAGGGAGGTTCAGCTCCCACCATGAGGACCCACACACTCAGCTGAATCCCAAACACCTAAAGGTGGGACCTTGCGATTCCCGCCACGGGAGGTGTGCCTCTGTAAAAAAGTCATCACAATCACCATGTTGACCTCAGGTTTCTATGGTAAATGGGATGCATCAGCTGGATCTCTACACTGGAGATGTCTCTGCACACTCATGCAGTCCCACTCATTTACCTGAAAGCAAACACCTTAGCTCATCAGGTCAACACGTTAGAAAGCATACTAGTTAGAAGCACGAGCCTGGGACCTGGGCAATTGGAGGAACTCTGCTCACGTTCATGGAACAAAGAATGTCCCTGCCAGGAATTTTGCTTGCCTAAAGGAGACAGTAGGCCAGTTATTATCAATACATAGCGACCCATGGTGATATCCTAGGGTTCTTGAAAGTGAAGTAACCCTCAGAGGGTGAACATATAAAATGAAGGCCAATCTGCCCAAGTGCCCATTGATTGGTGAACAGATAAATCAATCATTGTGATATATATGTAAATGGAATATTATTCAACCACCAAAGAGAATGAAATCTTGCCATTTGCAAGGATATGGATGGAGCTAGAAAGTATAATGCTAAGTGAAATAAGTCAGTCAGAAACAAGTGCTATATGATCTTATTCATATGTGGAATTTAAGAAACAAAAGAAACAAGCAAAGGGAGCAATAAGAGAGGGAGAAGGATACAAGAAACAGACTCTTAATTATGGAGAACAAACTTATGGTTACCAGAGGGGTAGAGGGAGGCGGGATGGGTGAAAGAGGTGATGGGGATTAAGGAGTGCACTTATCATGATGAGCACAGGGTGATGTATGGAAATGTTGAATCACTATATTATACACCTGAAACTAATATAACACTGCATGTTAACTAACTGAAATGAAAATAACAATTTTAAAAATCAAGGCCATGCTCATGACAGTTAGCCATCTGTGGCAGAAAACTAAGAGGTTGTCTATAATCCTGTGACTGAATCATCTAGATGCATACATAGAACATGTCACTTAAGAAGTTCCAGAACTATTTCAGTGAGGCAGGCCTAAATGATTAGTCAGTTAATAGTCAGAAACCCAGTCAATTAAACTACATATTGGTTCCTCCAGGGGAATTCTTATCCTCCACTCCCAATATTTTCTTCCAAGTGTAGGCACATCCACGACTAAACACATCTAACCTCTCGATACACTCATTTCTCTATGTAATCACTTACCTGATTAGTGAGTTTGGAAGGACAAATGGATTGCACAGCCCATGCTTCTTCCCGCAAAACTCTTGTAGCAAGCTGCCCCTTTGAAGCACATATTTTCCTCTGCCCTAAGGTGTGGGTCTAAAAATACATCCACAGCTCTTCACTTTGCTGTCTGTCAGGTTCCCAAACTATTACTATGGTCTTACTCCAAAAAGCTTTTGACCTTATAGAGCTCCCAAAATACACCCCATCTCCACATCTGGGATCTGAACCAACTACCAAACAAGACAAAAGAAAAAGAAGGAAAATGCATCAACTTTCTTATAAAATTGATGTTGGAGAATGTGGCTTAGATTTGCCCCAAGGAAGGGGCAAATGAATTCCAGACTTGGACAAACATTTCCACCTAGCAGTGCTGGACATTCAGTCACAAAAAGTTAAAGACTACCAATGTATATGTATCTGCTGTCTAATGAAGGAGTCTTGTCTATGTGTCAAGGAAAGTGACTTCTTTGCAAAGCTATTCCTATAGCAAAAGAATGTAACTTAGGACACCTTTTTTGAGAAAATGTCTGAAAACGAAAAATATTATTTATTCTGATTGCATACTCACAAAGCTGAGGAAATGCCTATCCATGTGTATGAGGGAACAGTTTGAAGGAATATATTCTCATTCCCTTAAAACCATGAGCGCAGTGGAGGCTCATCTTGCGGAAAGGGATTGGAATACATTTCTAAATTCCAGGAGTAGGATGAAAAGATACATCATTAAAATTTCTCCTAAAATCTCTTCATAAAACACTTATGGAAATGCTCAACGTCTATACCTTCACATAAACCCACATGCAGACTATAGCCAGGCAACTACAGACAAATCATGCAGGGGAATAATAGCATGTTTCATGTAGGGATATATACATATGTAATAAAAGTATAAAGAAATATATTAGAAATTTAAAGATCCAAAAATTTGTGAGTCTGTACCCTGGATAAGCGGGAAGCTAATGTGATCAGAAAAGTACTTCAAATGAGTTACAACTATCTGTAATATTTTATTATTTAATAGAATGATACAGAAGTGTGTTCTACTATTTTTATAATCTCTGTTATTTAATAACAAGCATTGTTTCTATAAGCTTTAATTTTGTTTTTAAATGATCCATATTAATTCCAAAATTGTGGAAAACATGGTACATCCAGAATGAAATATATAATTAATCAGCAATTCTTACCATTCATTAGTTTAAAAAATATATATCATGTTTGTGCATTTCATCCCATCACACTCTCTATGCATGCATCCGTAATGTATGCTCATTACATGTGGGTTTCACATATGACTCAACATTTACTAAAGATAATTAAAGAGGTTATTTAATTTTCCCAAGTTGACAAGCAAGTTTGAGTCCAAAGGCCCATCCCTAACCATTGGGTTTACAATCTTTGTTCTGTGTTAGGGCTGAGGTCAGCACAGGGGAAGTGACTACCCACAGTACTATAGGCAAGGACTGATTCTGGTATTTGGGACCTAGCTCTCCTGATTTCAGTCTGCTGTAAGGCAGACCCATCTTTATAGTCTGTTATTCTGTACTCTCTTTTCCCCTCAAAGGAAAACTTGCTATTCCATTGTCAAAATGGAAGGTGAAAAGAACAGAAAATGTAAAAATTAATTAATTAGTTAATTAATTAAGGAAATGATGATGTGATTCTTCATTTCCACCATTTTCAGGTTATTCATCCAATTAATAAATACCACCAAAGCTTGTCTGTCATTTTAAATATATATTCATTTCATTTTGTCCTGCTCAGTCCGAAGGATTGTTAGATGTTGGTTTTTAAGATGTCTTTTGGAGGTGGATGAACACAGCAGACACCAGGCATTTTTTGCTGAAATATTATCTATCAGATGATTTCTAAGGGTTTGCTCATTTCTCATAACAGTTCTCTGAGGTAAATATCAATGTGCCCATTTTACATATGGCTAAGTTCAAGCTCACAAAGGCTAACTCACTACTCCAGTGTCAGACACATTTTAGAGGCAGGAATGCGGGTCTACAAAATATGTTCATTTACACATACTCTTTTCCCCAACTATCAAATTTACATATTATTAAGCAACATGTCTTTGTCACTCAGCATGATATCCCAGGATATTAATTTGCTTTCTTTATGTGTTGTGACATGGCATATTTTTAAAAGTTTAATGAGTATGTACATTGCTTGCTATGTGAATTATGTGTTCATACCACGACCATTTGTCT